>NC_092170.1:41306987-41374876 GCF_045791955.1 Oncorhynchus clarkii lewisi
CGGTCAAACATCTTGGCACTTCATCTCTTCACGTCGTCTATAAACGGTCAAACATCTTGGCACGTCATCCATAAACGGTCAAACATCTTAACACTTCATCTATAAACGGTCAAACATCTTGGCACTTCATCCATAAACGGTCAAACATCTTGGCACTTCATCCATAAACGGTCAAACATCTTGGCACTTCATCCATAAACGGTCAAACATCTTGGCACTTCATCTCTTCACGTCGTCTATAAACGGTCAAACATCTTAACACTTCATCCATAAACGGTCAAACATCTTGGCACTTCATCTCTTCACGTCGTCTATAAACGGTCAAACATCTTGGCACGTCATCCATAAACGGTCAAACATCTTAACACTTCATCTATAAACGGTCAAACATCTTGGCACTTCATCCATAAACGGTCAAACATCTTGGCACTTCATCCATAAACGGTCAAACATCTTGGCACTTCATCCATAAACGGTCAAACATCTTGGCGCTTCATCCATAAACAGTCAAACATCTTGGCACTTCATCTATAAACGGTCAAACATCTTGGCACTTCATCCATAAACGGTCAAACATCTTGGCACTTCATCCATAAACGGTCAAACATCTTGGCACTTCATCCATAAACGGTCAAACATCTTGGCACTTCATCCATAAACGGTCAAACATCTTGGCACTTCATCCATAAACGGTCAAACATCTTGGCACTTCATCTATAAACGGTCAAACATCTTGGCACTTCATCTATAAACGGTCAAACATCTTGGCACTTCATCCATAAACGGTCAAACATCTTGGCACTTCATCCATAAACGGTCAAACATCTTGGCACTTCATGTCATCCACAAATGGTCAACTTTCTTACTTTCCTGAAAACAAAGACTGGGATCCAGACGTGCAGTTTGCCCCCCTCCCCCGCTTATTAAATATTTCAGAAATGATTAATAATTTAACCCAGAGTAGATTGAGGTAATGGTTGATTCATTTTTAATATCGCTCCTCCGAATCTGTCAGTCATTGGGGAAAGGCCCAGTACCACTCAGCGAAGCTCTGTAATGCTGACCTAATGTCCTAATGTCTTGTCTCCGTGCTCATATAAAGGGACACATGGGATACATGGAGACAGACATACATGGGGACAGGGGCGTGATCTGATACAGTGAGAGACAAACCCATATCTCTATGGAGGGGCCATTCATTCAACCCATTAACTGTGAAGCCTGGAGCTGGAGAGAGGCTGTAGCTTAGGGGCCATCTTTAATTGTGTACCATGACCCAGTTAGAGTCAATTAGTTTGCAGTTAGCTGCCTGCAGTAACAAGGGCTGGTCACTGGTCCACTGCTAAAACCACACTATCAAGGAATAATGTTGAACCATTCCTTAATCAGGAGGATAGAGTTGTGGTCGGATTTACCAAATGGAGGGCGAGGGAGAGCTCCGTACGCATCTCTGTGTGTGGAGTACAAGTGCTCTAGAATTGTTTTCCCTCTGGTTGCACATTTAACATGTTGATAGAGATACTGTTGCTATCAAGGAATAATGTTGAACCCTTCCTTAACAATGCTAACATCATGCCATCCACGTGTCTGACCATGGTGCTGTTCAACTAGCAGTGCCATAGAGGATGCTGGTGTGTGTTCATCTGATCAATTTCAAAAGCAGCCTGTCTTCCTATATTGCTAGAGGTCATCAGGGAAGTGGGTTTCCATCTCATTACTCTCACTAATCCAATTATAAGCGAGTACCAGTATGTCAAGCAAGGATGCCTTGAATGATGCTAGCTAGTCAATGGTCTCCTGGGGAGAGGAATGCTAACTGTGGTGTTTTCTGTCTCTCTCTCTCTCTCTGCAGGGTGGAGAGGTCTACAGACCAGGTGATCAAGCCGGTCAACGTGGAGGCCTTATCCAAGTGGGTGGGCAAGATCCCTGCGGACGTACTGAGAGACATGCCCGTCATCGCCCCCATGTTGTCCCGTCTGGGGTACGACCCCCACGCCAACCCTCCCAACTACGGCCGGCCAGACCCCAAGGTCCTTGACAACACCAGGAGGGTGAGTTGGGAAAATATGGACAGGGACACACGTCACCCCAAAACACAGTATCCTCTGAAGCAGAAAACAGATCTAAGGACTGTCTTTCTCTTTAATTAGATTACCTGTCCAATCAACGTCCTCTAGTTAAATTACCTGTCCAATCTCTGACTCTCATTTAAATGACCTGTCCAATCTCTGACTCTCATTTAAATGACCTGTCCAATCTCTGACTCTCATTTAAATTACCGGTGAATTAATTAATGTATTCAAACGAATGAATTCCCAGCATCTGTTTGAATTCAGTGATCATATCCAAATGAATCCATCCTCCACGTCTATCAGACGGACCTGTATCTGCACTTCTATTGTAAGTAATACGTTCTACATCGCTACACTCACTCACCTAGCCAGCCATCATTGGTGCTGGACGAGCACATGGCCATCTGTTTCTGGAGCAGAATGTTGTATTAATACTATTTCTACGAGGAGCCCTCTCTCAAGCCTCCTAGATGTCATATCTCTGATCCTGTGACACATATTCAATCTTTCGCAGTTATTTTTTGTTTCTCTGGTTCAGGATTTAAACTGATACATTCCAGTACTGTAGGCCCCAGAAGACCTTTGACCTGTGTGTGTTGAAAAGAGATCAGCTTTATTTGTTGTGTGATCTTAACGCGGCTTCGTGTAAACGTTCATCTGATTAGCATCTCTCCGTCGACAGGTTCGCATGTGATCTCTAATCCTCACCTCCACCCTGTTTGGCTTCAGTTCCAGGTTCTATACTGTCTTTTAAAATATAAATATTTGTACATCAGTGGAGGCTCCTCAGGAGGAAGGAGAGGAACATCCTCCTCAGTCATAAAAATACAAATTATTATTTTTAGATAAAACTATACTAAATATATTCACGCCACCAAATAATTGATTAAAAACACACTGTTTTGCAATGAAGTTCTACAGTAGCCTCAACAGCACTCTGTAGGGTAGCACCATGGTGTAGCCAGAGGACAGCTAGCTTCCGTCTTCCTCTTCAATACAGAACCTAGTAGCCTCAACTAGGTTCTCACCCCCTTCCATAGACTTACACAGTAATTATGACAACTTCCAATGGATGTCCTTCAGCCTGTCGGAGCTCTTGCAGCGTGAACTGACATGTTGTCCACCCAATCATAGGATCAGAGAATGAGTCTCGTACTCGTGCATACAGTGTGGTGAGTAGTTGACTCAAAGACAATAGTTGAACAGTTTTGAACAAATCAATTTCTTTAAAAATGAATGAGAAGTGAGAGAGCTAGCTAGCTATATTTCGTTGTATTTGTTGTTCACTAAGCTAGCTGGTTTAGCCTACTCAAGCACCCGGCTCAAACAGAGAGGGATGATATATGTTAGCTAGCTGGCTAAGGCTAACCAACAGAGAGGGATGATATGTTAGCTAGCTGGCTAAGGCTATCCAACAGAGAGGGATGATATGTTAGCTAGCTGGCTAAGGCTATCCAACAGAGAGGGATGATATGTTAGCTAGCTGGCGAAGGCTATCCAACAGAGAGGGATGATATGTTAGCTAGCTGGCTAAGTCTATCCAACAGAGAGGAATGATACGTTAGCTACAGTGCCTTGCGAAAGTATTCGGCCCCCTTGAACTTTGCGACCTTTTGCCACATTTCAGGCTTCAAACATAAAGATATAAAACTGTATTTTTTTTGTGAAGAATCAAAAACAAGTGGGACACAATCATGAAGTGGAACGACATTTATTGGATATTTCAAATTTTTTTAACAAATCAAAAACTGAAAAATTGGGCGTGCAAAATTATACAGCCCCCTTAAGTTAATACTTTGTAGCGCCACCTTTTGCTGCGATTACAGCTGTAAGTCGCTTGGGGTATGTCTCTATCAGTTTTGCACATCGAGAGACTGACATTTTTTCCCATTCCTCCTTGCAAAACAGCTCGAGCTCAGTGAGGTTTTGATGGAGAGCATTTGTGAACAGCAGTTTTCAGTTCTTTCCACAGATTCTCGATTGGATTCAGGTCTGGACTTTGACTTGGCCATTCTAACACCTGGATATGTTTATTTTTGAACCATTCCATTGTAGATTTTGCTTTATGTTTTGGATCATTGTCTTGTTGGAAGACAAATCTCCGTCCCAGTCTCAGGTCTTTTGCAGACTCCATCAGGTTTTCTTCCAGAATGGTCCTGTATTTGGCTCCATCCATCTTCCCATCAATTTTAACCATCTTCCCTGTCCCTGCTGAAGAAAAGCAGGCCCAAACCATGATGCTGCCACCACCATGTTTGACAGTGGGGATAATGTGTTCAGGGTGATGAGCTGTGTTGCTTTTACGCCAAACATAACGTTTTGCATTGTTGCCAAAAAGTTCAATTTTGGTTTCATTTGACCAGAGCACCTTCTTCCACATGTTTGGTGTGTCCCAGGTGGCTTGTGGCAAACTTTAAACTACACTTTTTATGGATATCTTTAAGAAATGGCTTTCTTCTTGCCACTTCCATAAAGGCCAGATTTGTGCAATATACGACTGATTGTTGTCCTATGGACAGAGTCTCCCACCTCAGCTGTAGATCTCTGCAGTTCATCCAGAGTGATCATGGGCCTCTTGGCTGCATCTCGGATCAGTCTTCTCTTTGTATGAGCTGAAAGTTTAGAGGGACGGTCAGGTCTTGGTAGATTTGCAGTGGTCTGATACTCCTTCCATTTCAATATTATCGCTTGCACAGTGCTCCTTGGGATGTTTAAAGCTTGGGAAATCTTTTTGTATCCAAATCCGGCTTTAAACTTCTTCACAACAGTATCTCGGACCTGCCTGGTGTGTTCCTTGTTCTTCATGATGCTCTCTGCGCTTTTAACGGACCTCTGAGACTATCACAGTGCAGGTGAATTTATACGGAGACATGATTACACACAGGTGGATTGTATTTATCATCATTAGTCATTTAGGTCAACATTGGATCATTCAGAGATCCTCACTGAACTTCTGGAGAGAGTTTGCTGCACTGAAAATAAAGGGGCTGAATAATTTTGCACGCCCAATCTTTCAGTTTTTGATTTGTTCAAAAAGAAAATATGTTGTTCCACTTCATGATTGTGTCCCACTTGTTGTTGATTCTTCACAAAAAAATACAGTTTTCTGTCTTTATGTTTGAAGCCTGAAATGTGGCAAAAGGTCGCAAAGTTCAAGAGGGCCGAATACTTTCGCAAGGCACTGTAATGTTTGGAGGGAGATGCTTGGGGGAGGGATGTTTGGAGGGAGATGGGTGGGGAGGGTAGTTTGGGGGAGGGATGTTTGGAGGGAGATGGTTGGGGGGTTAGTTTTGGGGAGGGATTTTTTATTTTACCTTTATTTAACTTGGCAAGTCAGTTAAGATCAAATTCTTATTTTCAATGACGGCCCAGGGGCAGAACGACAGATTTGTACCTTGTCAGCTCGGGGGTTTGAACTTGCAACCTTCCGGTTACTAGTCCAACGCTCTAACCACTAGGCTACCCTAGTCGAGGGAGATGGGTTGGGGGGCTAGTTTGGGGGAGAGATGTTTGGAGGGAGATGGGTGGGGGGTAGTTTTGGGGAGGGATGTTTGGAGGGAGATGGGTGGGGGGGGGGTAGTTTTGGGGAGGGATGTTTGGAGGGAGGCAGATATATAGCAGACCACCTGGCTGTTAGAACGTTCTCATTCTCTGTATATTCAATTCATCTGGGGCCAATTCTTCTTCCTAAACATCTACCACACACACACACGCACACGCACACGCAGAGCTCTACAGTATAAACCTTCACCTTTTGCATGAGGCACTCTGTCATTTTGACTAATGGTGCAGATGAACTACCCTTCATTAACCTCGGCTGCAGCATCCCAAGCACCAGCCTCTTTATTCTGGTGCCCTAGTTTGGTGCCCTAGTTTGGTGCCCTAGTTTGGACCACAGCCCCTCCAGTGTATTTTTTTATTGATATTAAATGTTTTATTTTAACCTTTTATTTGCACTAGGCAAGTCAGTTTAAGAACAAATACTTATTTTTTTACAATGACGGCCTCCTGTGGGGACGGGGGCCTGGGATTAAAAATAAACAAACATACAGGACAAAACACACATCACGACAACAGAGACACAGCATGACAGCAACACACGACAACACAGCAAGGCAGCAACACACGACAACACAGCAAGGCAGCAACACACGACAACAACATGGTAGCAACACACGACAACACAGCAAGGCAGCAACACACGACAACAACATGGTAGCAACACACGACAACACAGCAAGGCAGCAACACACGACAACAACATGGTAGCAACACACGACAACACAGCAAGGCAGCAACACACGACAACAACATGGTAGCAACACACGACAACAACATGGCAGCAACACACGACAACAACATGGTAGCAACACGCGACAACAACATGGCAGCAACACACGACAACAACATGGCAGCAACAAGCGACAACAACATGGCAGCAACACACGACAACAACATGGCAGCAACACGCGACAACAACATGGTAGCAACACATGACAACAACATGGAGGCAACACACAACAACAACATGGCAGCAACACATGACAACAACATGGTAGCAACACGCGACAACAACATGGTAGCAACACGCGACAACAACATGGTAGCAACACGCGACAACAACATGGTAGCAACACGCGACAACAACATGGTAGCAACACGCGACAACACAGCATGGTAGCAACACACGACAACAACATGGTAGAAACACGCGACAACAACATGGTAGCAACACGCGACAACAACATGGCAGCAAACACGACAACAACATGGTAGCAACACACGGCAACAACATGGCAGCAACACACAACAACAACATGAGAGGAACACACGACAACAACATGGCAGCAACACACGAATACAACATGGTAGGAACACACGAATACAACATGGTAGGAACACGCGACAACAACATGGTAGCAACACACGGCAACAACATGGTAGCAACACACGGCAACAACATGGTAGCAACACACGGCAACAACATGGTAGCAACACACGGCAACAACATGGTAGCAACACACGGCAACAACATGGTAGCAACACACGGCAACAACATGGTAGCAACACACGGCAACAACATGGTAGGAACACACGACAACATCATGGTAGGAACACACGACAACAACATGGCAGCAACACACGGCAACAACATGGTAGGAACTTACGACAACAACATGGCAGCAACACACGACAACAACATGGCAGCAACACACGACAACAACATGGTAGCAACACACGACAACAACATGGTAGCATCACACGACAACAACATGGTAGCAACACACGACAACAACATGGTAGCAACACACGACAACAACATGGCAGCAACACATGACAACAACATGGTAGCAGCAGCAACACATGACAACAACATGGTAGCAGCAACACAACATGGTAGCAACACACGGCAACAACATGGTAGCAACACATGGCAACAACATGGTAGCAGCAGCACAACATGGTAGCAGCAGAACAACATGGTAGCAACACATGACAACAACATGGTAGCAGCAGCACAACATGGTAGCAACACATGACAACAACATGGTAGCTGCAGCACAACATGGTAGCAACACATGACAACAACATGGTAGCAGCAGCACAACATGGTAGCAACACATGACAACAACATGGTAGCAGCAACACAACATGGTAGCAACACATGGCAACAACATGGTAGCAACACATGACAACAACATGGCAGCAACACATGACAACAACATGGCAGCAACACATGACAACAACATGGCAGCAACATGGTAGCAACACATGACAACAACATGGTAGCAACACATGACAACAACATGGTAGCAACACATGACAACAACATGGTAGCAACACATGACAACAACATGGCAGCAACACACGACAACAACATGGTAGCAACACACGACAACAACATGGTAGCAACACACGACAACATGGTAGCAACACACGACAACAACATGGTAGCATCACACGACAACAACATGGTAGCAACACACGACAACAACATGGTAGCAACACACGACAACAACATGGCAGCAACACATGACAACAACATGGTAGCAGCAGCAACACATGACAACAACATGGTAGCAGCAACACAACATGGTAGCAACACACGGCAACAACATGGTAGCAACACATGGCAACAACATGGTAGCAGCAGCACAACATGGTAGCAGCAGAACAACATGGTAGCAACACATGACAACAACATGGTAGCAGCAGCACAACATGGTAGCAACACATGACAACAACATGGTAGCTGCAGCACAACATGGTAGCAACACATGACAACAACATGGTAGCAGCAGCACAACATGGTAGCAACACATGACAACAACATGGTAGCAGCAACACAACATGGTAGCAACACATGGCAACAACATGGTAGCAACACATGACAACAACATGGCAGCAACACATGACAACAACATGGCAGCAACACATGACAACAACATGGCAGCAACATGGTAGCAACACATGACAACAACATGGTAGCAACACATGACAACAACATGGTAGCAACACATGACAACAACATGGTAGCAACACATGACAACAACATGGCAGCAACACACGACAACAACATGGTACGTTATTGGGCACAGACAACAGCACAAAGGGCAAGAAGGTAGCGAGAACAATACATTGCGCGAAGCAGCCACAAATGTCGGTCGCTAGCCGCAGCGGGCTGAAAAGAGGAGCGACCCCAGGGATGATCAACACCATTGTGCTACTTCTGGGGGAATTTCCAGTGGTGGGTGAACGCCTCGGTTAAAAGGGGAGGGATATGATGGAAAGGTTGATGGAGAGAGGGATGGAGAGAGGAGAAAGGGGGAGACAGAGAGAGAGGAGACAGTGAGAGAGGTCTCGAGAGCTTTGGATGAAATTGGACACAGTCACAAGTAATTTAACGTTTCACAAATTGAAGAGGGGGTGTTAATGATTGGTTCCAGGACTAACCCTCTGTCTCTTTGTCTCCACAAAAGTGTGTGTGTGTGTGTGTGTGTGTGTTCACAGACTGCAATTGTATATGTCAGCCTGTGTTTGTGCATTCATGTCATCATCGGTGACATGTGTAAAAGCCTGTGGGAGTGTGTTGACATGTTTTTGTTGGTGTCTCGGAGTGTGTGTGCATACACATTCCCTAGGCCCCGCTCTGTCTCTGGTCTCACCTATATGGTTATAGTTACCATCTCTCCCACACAATAGTGTGTGTGTGTTGGTAGAGCATGGTGCTTGCAACACCAGGGTTGTGGGTTCGATTCCCACCGGGGACCAGTACGAAAACGTATGCACTCACGACTGTAAGTCTCTCTGGATAAGAACATCTGCTAAATGACCCCCCCTCCCAACCCTCCTCTCCTCCCTCCCCTTCCTGCTCTCCTCTGTCTTTCCCCTCCTCCTCTTTCCCCTCCTCACTCTCCTCTTTCCCCTCCTCACTCTCCTCTTTCCCCTCCTCCCTCCCCTTCCTGCTCTCCTCTGTCTTTTCCCTCCTCCTCTTTCCCCTCCTCACTCTCCTCTTTCCCCTCCTCCCTCCCCTTCCTGCTCTCCTCTGTCTTTCCCCTCCTCCTCTTTCCCCTCCTCACTCTCCTCTTTCCCCTCCCCACTCTCCTCTTTCCCCTCCCCACTCTCCTCTTTCCCCTCCCCACTCTCCTCTTTCCCCTCCCCACTCTCCTCTTTCCCCTCCTCACTCTCCTCAATGCTCTCTTGCTTTCCTCCCCTCCATCTCCCCCCACCCCTCCCCGCTCTCCTCCCTCCCTGCTCTGCTACAGTACACTATGTGGATTAACCCCGTAGATCTGTTAGCTCAGACCTGTAGACAAGGGGTTACGCAGGAGAGAGGGGGGGGGGGGCTGCTGCTGCTATCTGTTAGTGGGTGTTTTAGAGAAACATAACAGGTAGTTCAAGAGAGTGAAACTGTGTTATGTGTATCCTGGGTTACCTTGAGAACCATCCAGAAACGGTTCTCCTAGCTCTGTTCTTGTATCGGCGACGTGGGCGGTTCTCTGGCAACGTGTTGCCACGGTAACGGGACATAACTGCACAGCCTGATGTCTTTTTAAGAGAGATGTTGTCATCCCTCTCCTTAGCGACGCCTTGACGCCACCAGTGATCCTCCTCTTCCAAGAGGCTTTAGACAGACGCTCTTCACATTAAATACGCAGCAGTATAGGCTATAGTCACAGACAGACAGACAGACAGGCTATAGTCACAGACAGACAGACAGGCTGTAGTCACAGACAGACAGGCTATAGTCACAGACAGACAGACAGGCTGTAGTCACAGACAGAGAGACAGACAGACAGGCAGGCTATAGTCACAGACAGACAGGCAGGCTATAGTCACAGACAGACAAGCAGGTTGTAGTCACAGAGAGACAGGCAGGCTGTTGTCACAGACAGACAGACAGGCAGGCTGTAGTCACAGACAGACAGGCAGGCTATAGTCACAGACAGACAGGCAGGCTGTAGTCACAGACAGACAGGCAGGCTGTAGTCACAGACAGACAGGCAGGCTGTAGTCACAGACAGACAGGCAGGCTGTAGTCACAGACAGACAGGCAGGCTGTAGTCACAGACAGACAGGCAGGCTGTAGTCACAGACAGACAGGCAGGCTGTAGTCACAGACACACAGACAGGCAGGCTGTAGTCACAGACACACAGACAGGCAGGCTGTAGTCACAGACACACAGACAGACAGGCTGTAGTCACAGACAGACAGGCAGGCTATAGTCACAGACAGACAAGCAGGTTGTAGTCACAGACAGACAGGCAGGCTGTAGTCACAGACAGACAGACAGGCAGGCTGTAGTCACAGACAGACAGGCAGGCTGTAGTCACAGACAGACAGACAGACAGACAGACAGGCTGTAGTCACAGACAGACACTATACTTATTTTCCACCATAATTTGCAAATAAATTCATAAAAAATCCTACAATGTCATTTTCTGGATTTTTTTCCCTCATTTTGTCTGTCATAGTTGAAGTGCACCTATGAAGAGGCCTCTCATCTTTTTAAGTGGGAGAACTTGCACAATTGGTGGCTGACTAAATACTTTTTTGCCCCACTGTATATTAGATGTATGATGTACTATATTAGAAGTATGATGTTCTATATTAGAAGTATGATGTTCTATATTAGAAGTATGATGTTCTATATTAGAAGTATGATGTTCTATATTAGAAGTATGATGTTCTATATTAGAAGTATGATGTTCTATATTAGAAGTATGATGTTCTATATTAGAAGTATGATGTTCTATATTAGAAGTATGATGTACTATATTAGAAGTATGATGTACTATATTAGAAGTATGATGTTATTAGAATTACTGTCAACCTACAATATTGCCATATCATTATAAATACAGTTTATGCGGGTTTTATACACATTTTCTGTAGAAATAGCCTCTAAAATATATGTAAACAAACCGTACATCTTTGGGGGAAAGCTGTGAATGGTATTGTATGATACAATATCAAAACTTGTTGCATTTACAACTTGTCTAAGTCCTATCGTCGACTGATGTCAGTCAGTGTACAGGACTAGGTGACTGTTGAATCCATACCAAATCAAATGTATTTATATAGCCCTTCGTACATCAGCTGATATCTCAAAGTGCTGTACAGAAACCCAGCCTAAAACCCCAAGCAGCAAGCAATGCAGGTGTTGAAGCACGGTAGCTAGGAAAAACTCCCTAGAAAGGCCAAAACCTAGGAAGAAACCTAGAGAGGAACCAGGCTATGAGGGGTGGCCAGTCCTATTCTGGCTGTGCCGGGTGGAGAGGAACCAGGCTATGAGGGGTGGCCAGTCCTATTCTGGCTGTGCCGGGTGGAGATTATAACAGAACATGGCCAGAACAATGTTCATAAATGATAATAATGAAATAATAATAATCACAGTAGTTGTCGAGGGTGCAGCAAGTCAGCACCTCAGGAGTAAATGTCAGTTGGCTTTTCATAGCCGATCATTGAGAGTATCTCTACCACTCCTGCTGTCTCTAGAGAGTTAAAAACAGCAGGTCTGGGACAGGTAGCGCGTCCGGTGAACTGGAGCAACAGCACGGCCAGGTGGCCTGGGGACAGCAAGGAGTCATCATGCCAGGTAGTGCAGAGGCAATGTCCTAGGGCTCAGGTCCTCTGAGAGAGAGAAAGAAAGAGAGAATTAGAGAGAGCATACTTAAATTCACACAGGACACCGGATAAGACAGGAGAAGTACTCCAGATATAACAAACTGACCCTAGCCCCCCGACACATAAACTACTGCAGCATAAATACTGGAGGCTGAGACAGGAGGGGTCAGGAAACACTGTGGCCCCATCCGATAATACCCCCGGACAGGGCCAAACAGGAAGGATATAACCCCACCCACTTTGCCAAAGCACAGCCCCCACACCACTAGAGGGATATCTTCAACCACCAACTTACCATCCTGAGACAAGGCCGAGTATAGCCCACAAAGATCTCCGCCACGGCACAACCCAAGGGGGGGGGCGCCAACCCAGACAGGAAGATCACGTCAGTGACTCAACCCACTCAAGTGATGCACCCCTCCTAGGGATGGCATGGAAGAGCACCAGTAAGCCAGTGACTCAGCCCCTGTAATAGGGTAAGAAGCAGAGAATCCCAGTGGAAAGAGGGGAACCGGCCAGGCAGAGACAGCAAGGGTGGTTCGTTGCTCCAGAGCCTTTCCGTTCACCTTCACACTCCTGGGCCAGACTACACTCAATCATATGACCCACTGAAGAGATGAGTCTTCACTAAAGACTTAAAGGTTGAGACCGAGTCTGCGTCTCTCACATGGGTAGGCAGACCATTCCATAAAAATGGAGCTCTATAGGAGAAAGCCCTGCCTCCAGCTGTTTGCTTAGAAATTCTAGGGACAATTAGGAGGCCTGCGTCTTGTGTGTATGTACAGCAGGACCAAATCGGAAAGATTGGTAGGAGCAAGCCCATGTAATGTTTTGTAGGCTAGCAGTAAAACCTTCAAATCAGCCCTTGCTTTGACAGGAAGCCAGTGTAGAGAGGCTAGCACTGGAGTAATATGATCACATTTTTTGGTTCTAGTCAGGATTCTAGCAGCCGTATTTAGCACTAACTGAAGTTTATTTAATGCTTTATAGCCGGAAAGTAGAGCATTGCAGTAGTCTAACCTAGAAGTGACAAAAGCATGGATAAATTTTTCTGCATCATTTTTGGACAGAAAGTTACGGATTTTTGCAATGTTACGTAGAATAAAAAAAAAGCTGTCCTTGAAACAGTCTTGATATGTTCGTCAGAAGAGAGATCAGGGTCCAGAGTAACGCCAAGGTCCTTCACAGTTTTATTTGAGACGACTGTACAACCATCAAGATTAATTGTCAGATTCAACAGAAGATCTCTTTGTTTCTTGGGACCTAGAACAAGCAGTGGGTTTACATTTACATTCCAGAAGAGTACAGGCCACCCCTCATAGCCTGGTTCCTCTCTAGGTTTCTAATCTCTACCCGGCATTGCCAGAATAGGACAGGCCACCCCTCATAGCCTGGTTCCTCTCTAGGTTTCTAATCTCCACCCGGCACAGCCAGAAGAGGACAGGCCACCCCTCATAGCCTGGTTCCTCTCTAGGTTTCTAATCTCCACCCGGCACAGCCAGAAGAGGACTGGCCACCCCTCAGAGCCTGGTTCCTCTCTAGGTTTCTAATCTCCACCCGGCACAGCCAGAAGAGGACTGGCCACCCCTCAGAGCCTGGTTCCTCTCTAGGTTTCTAATCTCCACCCGGCACAGCCAGAAGAGGACAGGCCACCCCTCATAGCCTGGTTCCTCTCTAGGTTTCTAATCTCCACCCGGCACAGCCAGAAGAGGACAGGCCACCCCTCATAGCCTGGTTCCTCTCTAGGTTTCTAATCTCCACCCGGCACAGCCAGAAGAGGACTGGCCACCCCTCATAGCCTGGTTCCTCTCTAGGTTTCTAATCTCCACCCGGCACAGCCAGAAGAGGACTGGCCACCCCTCATAGCCTGGTTCCTCTCTAGGTTTCTAATCTCCACCCGGCACAGCCAGAAGAGGACTGGCCACCCCTCATAGCCTGGTTCCTCTCTAGGTTTCTAATCTCCACCCGGCACAGCCAGAAGAGGACTGGCCACCCCTCATAGCCTGGTTCCTCTCTAGGTTTATAATCTCCACCCGGCACAGCCAGAAGAGGACTGGCCACCCCTCATAGCCTGGTTCCTCTCTAGGTTTCTAATCTCCACCCGGCACAGCCAGAAGAGGACTGGCCACCCCTCATAGCCTGGTTCCTCTCTAGGTTTCTTCCTAGGCTCTGGCCTTTCTAGGGTTTTTCCTAGCCACCGTGCTTCTACACCTGCATTGCTTGCTGTTTGGTGTTTTAGGCTGGGTTTCTGTACAGCACTTTAAGATATCAGCTGATGTACGAAGGGCTATATAAATACATTTGATTTAGAGTCACAGGACCAGGTGACTGTTGAATCCATAATGGTGGGTTTACATGTAGAGTCACAGGACCAGGTGACTGTTGAATCCATACCGGTGGGTTTACATGTAGAGTTACAGGACCAGGTGACTGTTGAATCCATACTGGTGGGTTTACATGTAGAGTCACAGGACCAGGTGACTGTTGAATCCATACCGGTGGGTTTACATGTAGATTTACAGGACCAGGTGACTGTTGAATCCATACTGGTGGGTTTACATGTAGAGTTACAGGACCAGGTGACTGTTGAATCCATACCGGTGGGTTTACATGTAGAGTTACAGGACCAGGTGACTGTTGAATCCATACCGGTGGGTTTACATGTAGAGTTACAGGACCAGGTGACTGTTGAATCCATACCGGTGGGTTTACATGTAGAGTTACAGGACCAGGTGACTGTTGTATCCATACCGGTGGGTTTACATGTAGAGTTACAGGACCAGGTGACTGTTGAATCCATACTGGTGGGCTTACATGTAGAGTTACAGGACCAGGTGACTGTTGAATCCATACCGGTGGGTTTACATGTAGAGTTACAGGACCAGGTGACTGTTGTATCCATACCGGTGGGTTTACATGTAGAGTTACAGGACCAGGTGACTGTTGAATCCATACTGGTGGGTATGTAGAGTTACAGGACCAGGTGACTGTTGAATCCATACCGGTGGGTTTACATGTAGAGTTACAGGACCAGGTGACTGTTGTATCCATACCGGTGGGTTTACATGTAGAGTTACAGGACCAGGTGACTGTTGAATCCATACTGGTGGGTATGTAGAGTTACAGGACCAGGTGACTGTTGAATCCATACCGGTGGGTTTACATGTAGAGTTACAGGACCAGGTGACTGTTGAATCCATACTGGTGGGTTTACATGTAGAGTTACAGGACCAGGTGACTGTTGAATCCATACCGGTGGGTTTACATGTAGAGTTACAGGACCAGGTGACTGTTGTATCCATACTGGTGGGTTTACAGGACCAGGTGACTGTTGTATCCATACCAGTGGGTTTACATGTAGAGTTACAGGACCAGGTGACTGTTGAATCCATACCGGTGGGTTTACATGTAGAGTTACAGGACCAGGTGACTGTTGAATCCATACTGGTGGGTTTACATGTAGAGTTACAGGACCAGGTGACTGTTGAATCCATACCGGTGGGTTTACATGTAGAGTTACAGGACCAGGTGACTGTTGAATCCATACTGGTGGGCTTACATGTAGAGTTACAGGACCAGGTGACTGTTGTATCCATACTGGTGGGTTTACAGGACCAGGTGACTGTTGTATCCATACCAGTGGGTTTACATGTAGAGTTACAGGACCAGGTGACTGTTGAATCCATACCGGTGGGTTTACATGTAGAGTTACAGGACCAGGTGACTGTTGAATCCATACCGGTGGGTTTACATGTAGAGTTACAGGACCAGGTGACTGTTGAATCCATACCGGTGGGTTTACATGTATTGTTACAGGACCAGGTGACTGTTGAATCCATACCGGTGGGTTTACATGTAGAGTTACAGGACCAGGTGACTGTTGAATCCATACTGGTGGGTATTTAGAGTTACAGCCTCTTCCCCCCCCTCGGTTAATGTTGCATCTGGATGTTAACTGTCGCCATATGATGGAACCGGGCCACACGTGGAAATGCTCTCTTTCTTCCTGGGTCTTGAATACTTGCCCAGAGCCTCTAGGGGGGCAGCCCCATCCCAAATATTCACCCTCTGTTTCATATCAATGTCATATGCAAATGAGTAATTTACCACACAGGCCTGACATCATTCACTTTCAAATCACATTTTATTTGTCACATACACATGGTTAGCAGATGTTAATGCGAGTGTAGCAAAATGCTTGTGCTTCTAGTTCCGACAATGCAGTAATAACCAACGAGTAATATAACCTAACAATTTCACAACAACTACCTTATACACACAAGTGTAAAGGAATGAATAAGTATATGTATATAAAAATATATAAATGAGTGATGGTACAGAACGGCATAGGCAAAATGCAGTAGATGGTATCGAGTACAGTGTATACATATGAGATGAGTAATAATGTAGGGTATGTAAACATTATATAAAGTTGCATTGTTTAATGTGGCTTATGATACATTTTTTACATACATTTTTCCATTATTAAAGTGGCTGGAGTTGAGTCAGTGTGTTGGCAGCAGCCACTCAATGTTAGTGATGGCTGTTTAACAGTCTGAATGAAGGCTTTGAGATAGAAACTTTGAACTGCACTGTGTGTTTCCAGGCAGTAGGACCGGCCATCATTCACTTTGAACTGGACTGTGTGTTTACAGGAAGCAGGGCCTGTCATCATTCACTTTGAACTGGACTGTGTGTTTACAGGAAGTAGCAACAGCGTGACTTTAGATCATTGGCACGTATTCACCAAAAGCCACAAAATATACCTGAATGGATGTCTGCAAATATGTCAACCACGGGAGTCCTCTTACATTTGGGAACTTCCCTATTGATCAAACAACCATGAAATGGTAGGCTCTCTCTCCCTCAGTTGTACACATAATCAACAACTAGTGTTAGCCAGAGCGAGATGTGCTCAAATTTAACGAGGGAGTGTTTTAGATAAACCCTCTCAAACGTTTTCAGCTAGTTGGCCATCAAAATCGCCCTGATAAACGATGGAGGAATTAGTAGCCTGCTCGTCCTTCTGCAGCTCGCCTGGCAACGCATGCTGGTCCCGACCCACGTTTTGACAACTGAATGGGGGAACCTGCCTGCCCGCCCATTTCGATCGATGCCAAATACATATGATTGACAACTAAGAGATGCTAACTGTGGATATCAGTCATTTGAAGTAGCTAGTTAGCGAAGAGATTCACATTCCTTGCTAGCTAACGAAATGACACATGCAGCATCTCTAGCTGTAGCCAACGGAAAACGACATGAGGGGGAAAAAAGTCATTCACTTACCAACTTCTCCTATGACATGACATCCTCCCAGCAGCTAACTAGCTAGCTAGCTAGCTAATGTTAGGCTCCCATGTTTTTAGCTAAATAAATAGCTAGTTCCATAAATAGATACGCTAGCCCAGGGGTGTCAAACTCAATCAGCGGGCAGGCTCCTAAATGTAACTTCTGGTCCCGTTCCACTCCTAAATGTAACTTCTGGTCCCGTTCCACTCCTAAATGTAACTTCTGGTCCCGTTCCACTCCTAAATGTAACTTCTGGTCTCGTTCCATTCCTAAATGTAACTTCTGGTCCCGTTCCACTCCTAAATGTAACTTCTGGTCCCGTTCCACTCCTAAATGTAACTTCTGGTCCCGTTCCTAAATGTAACTTCTGGTCCCGTTCCTAAATGTAACTTCTGGTCCCGTTCCTAAATGTAACTTCTGGTCCCGTTCCACTCCTAAATGTAACTTCTGGTCCCGTTCCACTCCTAAATGTAACTTCTGGTCCCGTTCCATTCCTAAATGTAACTTCTGGTCCCGTTCCACTCCTAAATGTAACTTCTGGTCCCGTTCCACTCCTAAATGTAACTTCTGGTGCCGTTCCACTCCTAAATGTAACTTCTGGTGCCGTTCCACTCCTAAATGTAACTTCTGGTCCCGTTCCATTCCTAAATGTAACTTCTGGTCTCGTTCCATTCCTAAATGTAACTTCTGGTCCCGTTCCATTCTTAAATGTAACTTCTGGTTCCGTTCCACTCCTAAATGTAACTTCTGGTTCCGTTCCTAAATGTAACTTCTGGTCCCGTTCCATTCCTAAATGTAACTTCTGGTTCCGTTCCTAAATGTAACTTCTGGTCCCGTTCCATTCCTAAATGTAACTTCTGGTCCCGTTCCATTCCTAAATGTAAATGACTGACTCCTGGATGAGCTCCAAAGAATACAATCAATATATTTTAAGTGGCTTTGCATGGTCTCTGATCCATGATGACAAAGAGATCCATATGTTCTCTGGTCTCCCCGCCCGCCCAAAGCAACACTGAGAAGACCACAATGATGAGGTTGAGAATGAATGGAGAGAAACCTTATGAACCTATGGTGTCCAGTTGTCAATACACAGAGACCCATTTGGTGATTGGAACCGTCGGTGCAGCCGGAAACGATTCAAAGCAACGCTTCTGACCACAGAACACCAGATGTCCATTTTCTGTTAACTTCCTGACTATTCTACATGTTCAATCGCCAGTGTTCGTCAACGTTTGTTGTGGAGTTTTTGTAGGAGCTGGTTTGCATCAGGGTTTCATGTGTAAATAGTTCACTTCAGAGCTATATCTCAGCCCTTGGTTACTGGCCTCAGGGTCAATATCTCAGCCCTTAGTTACTGGCCTCAGGATAAATATCTCAGCTCTTGGTTACTGGCCTCAGGGTAAATATCTCAGCCCTTGGTTACTGGCCTCAGGGTCAATATCTCAGCCCTTGGTTACTGGCCTCAGGATAAATATCTCAGTCCTTGGTTACTGGCCTCAGGGTAAATATCTCAGCCCTTGGTTACTGGCCTCAGGATAAATATCTCAGCCCTTGGTTACTGGCCTCAGGGTAAATATCTCAGCCCTTGGTTACTGGCCCCAGGGTAAATATCTCAGCCCATGGTTACTGGCCTCAGGGTCAATATCTCAGCCCTTAGTTACTGGCCTCAGGATAAATATCTCAGCTCTTGGTTACTGGCCTCAGGGTAAATATCTCAGCCCTTAGTTACTGGCCTCAGGGTAAATATCTCAGCCCTTGGTTACTGGCCTCAGGGTAAATATCTCAGCCCTTGGTTACTGGCCCCAGGGTAAATATCTCAGCCCTTGGTTACTGGCCTCAGGGTAAATATCTCAGCCCTTGGTTACTGGCCTCAGGGTAAATATCTCAGCCCTTGGTTACTGGCCTCAGGGTAAATATCTCAGCCCTTGGTTACTGGCCTCAGGGTAAATATCTCAGCCCTTGGTTACTGGCCTCAGGATAAATATCTCAGCCCTTGGTTACTGGCCTCAGGGTAAATATCTCAGCCCTTGGTTACTGGCCTCAGGGTAAATATCTCAGCCCTTGGTTACTGGCCTCAGGGTAAATATCTCAGCCCTTGGTTACTGGCCTCAGGGTAAATATCTCAGCCCTTGGTTACTGGCCTCAGGGTAAATATCTCAGTCCTTGGTTACTGGCCTCAGGGTAAATATCTCAGCCCTTGGTTACTGGCCTCAGGGTAAATATCTCAGCCCTTGGTTACTGGCCTCAGGGTAAATATCTCAGCCCTTGGTTACTGGCCTCAGGGTAAATATCTCAGCCCTTGGTTACTGGCCTCAGGGTAAATATCTCAGCCCTTGGTTACTGGCCTCAGGGTAAATATCTCAGCCCTTGGTTACTGGCCTCAGGGTAAATATCTCAGCCCTTGGTTACTGGCCTCAGGGTAAATATCTCAGCCCTTGGTTACTGGCCTCAGGGTAAATATCTCAGCCCTTGGTTACTGGCCTCAGGGTAAATATCTCAGCCCTTGGTTACTGGCCTCAGGGTAAATATCTCAGCCCTTGGTTACTGGCCTCAGGGTAAATATCTCAGCCCTTGGTTACTGGCCTCAGGGTAAATATCTCAGCCCTTGGTTACTGGCCTCAGGGTAAATATCTCAGCCCTTGGTTACTGGCCTCAGGGTAAATATCTCAGCCCTTGGTTACTGGCCTCAGGGTAAATATCTCAGCCCTTGGTTACTGGCCTCAGGGTAAATATCTCAGCCCTTGGTTACTGGCCTCAGGGTAAATATCTCAGCCCTTGGTTACTGGCCTCAGGGTAAATATCTCAGCCCTTGGTTACTGGCCTCAGGGTAAATATCTCAGCCCTTGGTTACTGGCCTCAGGGTAAATATCTCAGTCCTTGGTTACTGGCCTCAGGGTAAATATCTCAGCCCTTGGTTACTGGCCTCAGGGTAAATATCTCAGCCCTTGGTTACTGGCCTCAGGGTAAATATCTCAGCCCTTGGTTACTGGCCTCAGGGTAAATATCTCAGCCCTTGGTTACTGGCCTCAGGGTAAATATCTCAGCCCTTGGTTACTGGCCTCAGGGTAAATATCTCAGCCCTTGGTTACTGGCCTCAGGGTAAATATCTCAGCCCTTGGTTACTGGCCTCAGGGTAAATATCTCAGCCCTTGGTTACTGGCCTCAGGGTAAATATCTCAGTCCTTGGTTACTGGCCTCAGGGTAAATATCTCAGCCCTTGGTTACTGGCCTCAGGGTAAATATCTCAGCCCTTGGTTACTGGCCTCAGGGTAAATATCTCAGCCCTTGGTTACTGGCCTCAGGGTAAATATCTCAGCCCTTGGTTACTGGCCTCAGGGTAAATATCTCAGCCCTTGGTTACTGGCCTCAGGGTAAATATCTCAGCCCTTGGTTACTGGCCTCAGGGTAAATATCTCAGCCCTTGGTTACTGGCCTCAGGGTAAATATCTCAGCCCTTGGTTACTGGCCTCAGGGTAAATATCTCAGCCCTTGGTTACTGGCCTCAGGGTAAATATCTCAGCCCTTGGTTACTGGCCCCAGGGTAAATATCTCAGCCCTTGGTTACTGGCCTCAGGGTAAATATCTCAGCCCTTGGTTACTGGCCTCAGGGTAAATATCTCAGCCCTTGGTTACTGGCCTCAGGGTAAGGTCAGCGGTTGGATTTTCCTCTTTTTCCTCATCACTTCTCAGGAATGATAACTAGAGTTTGATGAAATCGCCTGGGTTGTGTGGGAGGGGGGAGGGAAGAGGAGGAGGGAAGAGAGAGAGGGAGGGGGGAGGGAAGGAGAGAGAGAGAGAGAGGGAGGGGGGAGGGAAGGGGAAGGGGAAGAGGGAGGGAGGGGGAGGGGGGAGGGAGGGAGAGGGGGAGGGAGGGAGGGGAGAGAGAGAGAAGGGGGAGGGGAGAGAGAGAAGGGGGAGGGAGAGGGAAGGAAAGAGAGAGAAGGGGAGGGAAGGAGAGAGATAGAGAGATGTTCCACCGTGGCACAGCCTCACCCAGGGTACAGTTCCAGGATATATCCCAAATGGCAACCTATTCCCTATATAGGGGTGCTATTTGGGCATTACCAGGCACCAACTAAGACAGTCAAGCAGCCACACCCACAGGGAGCCTAAGGGCAGGGCAACACCAGGCGGCTCCAGCCTCGTGGCTGGCTCAGAGAAATCCATCCAGCAGGTTGGTGCCAAGCCTGTGGTGGTTTGAGAAGTAGAGCTCTTCTGTGACTCTCCCTGAAGTATGACCTCTCCTCTCAGAGCATCCTGGTCACAGCCTGACGCAGGGTTCTGTTAAGTACAGTAACACACACACACCTCCCTGGTGTTAGGTACAGTAACACACCTCCCTGGTGTTAGGTACAGTAACACCCCTCCCTGGTGTTAGGTACAGTAACACCCCTCCCTGGTGTTAGGTACAGTAACACCCCTCCCTGGTGTTAGGTACAGTAACACACCTCCCTGGTGTTAGGTACAGTAACACACCTCCCTGGTGTTAGGTACAGTAACACCCCTCCCTGGTGTTAGGTACAGTAACACACCTCCCTGGTGTTAGGTACAGTAACACACCAGAACAAGCAGACAGTGTTGTGTTCTAGTTTGGAACCATGTTCATAAGAGTTTGTTAACGCTCCCTGTCTGTCGTGTCTAGCTACTCAGAACTACCTCCTCTCTGTCTGTCGTGTCTAGCTACTCATAACTACCTCCTCTCTGTCTGTCGTGTCTAGCTACTCAGAACTACCTCCTCTCTGTCTGTCGTGTCTAGCTACTCAGAACTACCTCCTCTGTCTGTCGTGTCTAGCTACTCAGAACTACCTCCTCTCTGTCTGTCGTGTCTAGCTACTCAGAACTACCTCCTCTGTCTGTCATGTCTAGTTACTCAGAACTACCTCCTCTGTCTGTCGTGTCTAGCTACTCAGAACTACCTCCTCTGTCTGTCATGTCTAGCTACTCAGAACTACCTCCTCTGTCTGTCATGTCTAGCTACTCAGAACTACCTCCTCTGTCTGTCGTGTCTAGCTACTCAGAACTACCTCCTCTCTGTCTGTCGTGTCTAGCTACTCAGAACTACCTCATGTCTGTCTGTCGTGTCTAGCTACTCAGAACTACCTCATGTCTGTCTGTCGTGTCTAGCTACTCAGAACTACCTCATGTCTGTCTGTCGTGTCTAGCTACTCAGAACTACCTCATGTCTGTCTGTCGTGTCTAGCTACTCAGAACCCTCTCCTGTCTGTCGTGTCTAGCTACTCAGAACTACCTCCTCTCTGTCTGTCGTGTCTAGCTACTCAGAACTACCTCCTCTTTTTCTGTCGTGTCTAGTTACTCAGAACTACCTCCTCTCTGTCTGTCGTGTCTAGCTACTCAGAACTACCTCCTCTGTCTGTCATGTCTAGCTACTCAGAACTACCTCCTCTGTCTGTCATGTCTAGATACTCAGAACTACTTCCGCTCTGTCGTGTCTAGCTACTCAGAACTACCTCCTCTCTGTCTGTCGTGTCTAGCTAATCAGAACTACCTCCTCTCTGTTTGTCGTGTCTCGCTACTCAGAACTACCTCCTCTCTGTCTGTCGTGTCTAGCTACTCAGAACTACCTCCTCTCTGTATGTCGTGTCTAGCTACTCAGAACTACCTCCTCTCTGTCTGTCGTGTCTAGCTACTCAGAACTACCTCATGTCTGTCTGTCGTGTCTAGCTACCCAGAACTACCTCATGTCTGTCTGTCGTGTCTAGCTACTCAGAACTACCTCATGTCTGTCTGTCGTGTCTAGCTACTCAGAACTACCTCATGTCTGTCTGTCATGTCTAGCTACTCAGAACTACCTCCTCTCTGTCATGTCTAGCTACTCAGAACTACCTCCTGTCCGTCGTGTCTAGCTACTCAGAACTACCTCATCTCTGTCATGTCTAGCTACTCAGAACTACCTCATGTCTGTCTGTCGTGTCTAGCTACTCAGAACCCTCTCCTGTCTGTCGTGTCTAGCTACTCAGAACTACCTCCTCTCTGTCCGTCATGTCTAGATACTCAGAACTACCTCCTCTCTGTCTGTCATGTTTAGCTACTCAGAACTACCTCCTCTCTGTCATGTCTAGCTACTCAGAACTACCTCCTCTCTGTCATGTCTAGCTACTCAGAACTACCCCTCCTCTTCCTCTCACTGTATTTGGATGAAGAAGTGATAAGAATCCTTCGTCTCCTGGGCCATGAGTTTATCTAGACAGGAGAGTCTTCATCTCCTGGGCCAGGAGTTTATCTAGACAGGAGAGTCTTCATCTCCTGGGCTAGTTGTTTATCTAAGACAGGAGAGTCTTCATCTCCTGGGCTAGTTGTTTATCTAGACAGGAGAGTCTTCCTCTCCTGGGCCAGGAATGTAATCTAAGACAGGAGAGTCTTCATCTCCTGGGCCAGGAGTGTAATCTAAGACAGGAGAGTCTTCATCTCCTGGGCCAGGAGTTTATCTAGGACAGGAGAGTCTTCATCTCCTGGGCCAGGAGTTTATCTAGGACAGGAGAGTCTTCATCTCCTGGGCTAGTTGTTTATCTAGGACAGAAGAGTCTTCATCTCCTGGGCCAGGAGTTTATCTAGACAGGAGAGTCTTCATCTCCTGGGCCAGGAGTTTATCTAGACAGGAGAGTCTTCATCTCCTGGGCCAGGAGTTTATCTAAGACAGGAGAGTCTTCATCTTAGAATGAGGCCGTGCGACCAGCCGAGACATAGCAATGCACACACACACACTGCAAAGCCAGTAGTGAAAGCCAGGATATGAGGTCACTCTGACCCTGTTTAAGGACACTGACCCTCCTTTCCTCTCTTCCCTTATCCCCTCCCTTCTCCCCTTCTCCCCTCATCTCTCTCCTCTCTCCCCTTCTCCCCTCCTCTCTCTCCTTCTCTCCATATCTCTCTCCCTCCTCTCTCTCTTCTTATCGGCATCCTCTCTCTCTGATGTTGTCCGTCTGTGGACACGGTACTTTGAAATGCTCCGTCAGCCAGATGTCAACATGTTGGCTGCTTCCTACTGTATGTGAACAGGATAACCGTAACCCATTCATGCCCTGCTCTCCCTCCACCTCTCCCTCTCTCTGTGGCTCTGTCACTCTTATGCTCTCCCTCCATCTCCCCCTCTCTCTGTGGCTCTGTCACTCTTATGCTCTCTCCTCCACCTCTCCCTCTCTCTGTGGCTCTGTCACTCTTATGCTCTCCCTCCATCTCCCCCTCTCTCTGTGGCTCTGTCACTCTCCTCCACTCTCTGTAGTCTGTCTCTCTGTATACTGTCTGTCTGTCTTTCTCTAGTCTGTCTGCCTCTCTCTCTTCCCCCTGCCTTTGCTGTTCTGGGCTTCGGTGCTGGCCAACTCCTCGCCGCACTCTTTTCTCTCTCGCTTCTCTTCCTCTCTCTTGTCTCTCTCTCTTCTCTTGCTCTCCTTCTCTTCTCTTCTCTCGCTCTCTCTTCTCTTCCTCTCTCTCTCTTCTCTCTCTATTGTCATCTCTGAATACTGTGCCAAGTCCCCAGTTAAACACTCTCCCCATCGTTGAGACGGGGGGAAGGACTTACTTACATGTGTACTGAATACTGAGCTTCTAAGTCACTAACATGCCAAGACCTGTCTCAGAAGACTGTCAATGTTTCCTGAGCCAGACCTGTCGCAGGAGGCTGTCACTGTTTCCTTAGCAAGACCTGTCTCAAGAGACACTCAATGTGTCCTGAACCAGACCTGTCTCAGGAGGCTGTCAGTGTGTCCTTAGCAAGACCTGTCTCAAGAGACACTCAATGTGTCCTGAACCAGACCTGTCGAAGGAGGCTGTCAATGTGTCCTGAGCCATGGAAAAAAACACAATCAGAACAGCAGTGTTAAAGCTACCCTGCTCTTAGCTTATCCTGCTGGACTTAGTGAGAGGAAGTGGACACATTGATACATTGACGCTAGAGCCGAGGCTGCGTTATAACTGATTGCAAGATAACAGGAGAACGTTTGAATCACGTGGAGTCGAATCATCTTAGGTAAAGAGGAAATTCGGCAACTCTTGGAGAACGGTGGAAGTTCATGAAAATGCTTCTTTGTGGTTTAAAGTCAAAACCAACGTGTTTCAGCCCTTCGGTTTCATCAGGGTTTTAAGTCACATAATCTTTAGTTTTGGTTTGCACTAGATCTGGAGTTGGATAGAGATTGAAGGTCTGGAGATCTGAATCTTCTGCCCATGTGTTCCTTTACATAACTTACCTCTGAACCCAGTCCTTTGTGTTCCCAGGCCTTTAAATGTTACCTAGCCTCTAAACCCAGGCCTTTAAATGTTACCTAGCCTCTAAACCCAGTCCTTTGTGTTCCCAGGCCTTTAAATGTTACCTAGCCTCTAAACCCAGGCCTTTAAATGTTACCTAGCCTCTAAACCCAGGCCTTTAAATGTTACCTAGCCTCTAAACCCAGGCCTTTGTGTTCCCAGGCCTTTAAATGTTACCTAGCCTCTAAACCCAGGCCTTTAAATGTTACCTAGCCTCTAAACCCAGGCCTTTAAATGTTACCTAGCCTCTAAACCCAGGCCTTTGTGTTCCCAGGCCTTTAAATGTTACATAGCCTCTAAACCCAGTCCTTTGTGTTCCCAGGCCTTTAAATGTTACCTAGCCTCTAAACCCAGGCCTTTAAATGTTACCTAGCCTCTAAACCCAGTCCTTTGTGTTCCCAGGCCTTTAAATGTTACCTAGCCTCTAAACCCAGTCCTTTTTTTCTCCAGGTCTTTAAAGGTGAATTTCAGCTACCTGAGTTTCTAAGAGAACAATCTCAGGTACAGTAACTATTCTGCCTGTAGTTATGTTCTGCAGCTATCTATATTAGTGGCAAAATGGTGGCCGCTGTTCATTGGAAGTCTGGTTACAATTTTACATCTGCTTTTTCCATGAATTTCTCGTCTCGTTTTTTGTTGTTGTTGGTCATGATGACATGCTGTCTATGACCTAAGTTTTTCTGTCTGTTGTACTGTAGTCTAGACTGTTGTTCTCCGGTCTCATTTCTCACCTTTTGTGTTCGTGTTTTTAGGAACACTTCCTCTGACATTCAGCGGTTTGTGAGCTATAACCACATTGTCTGTCTCCTGTTGGTCCTTTTTTTGATTTGTCACTGAACTGATGTGTTGTTTTTTGGGGGAAGAGTTCTACTGCCACCGTGCGACAGCAAGCACACACGACATGCTGCCAGCAACACAGCTTGTGAACACTGATTCTGGGAAGTGTTGTTGTTGTTGTTGTTGCGCAGAGCCATGATGAATTTGACTTCTTTCTACAGTTCATACTTTTTTGACACAAACGTTGATTTACAACACACAGTCCCATAATGCACCATCCCTCCTACTCCAGTCCCAGACCAGAGAATTCCCATAATGCCCATCTTCTCTCTCTAGCTTCAGAAGACTCCAGAGAAACCTACACCCCAGTTAGGGGAGAAGCAGATGAACCATCCTTCTTTTCCAGACCAGAGAATTCCCATAATGCCCACAAGTCTAACAAGTCTATCTTCTTCTTCTCTCCAGCTTCAGAAGACTCCAGAGAAACCTAACCCGCCACAGGTGGGTAGCATAACCCAATTGAATCTTCAGTCCCAAATGGCACCATATTCCCTACCTGGGTCCTGATCTAAAGTGATGCACTACATAGGAAACAGGCCTTTTAGGGGGATACCCTTAATCGATCCAGCCCTCACCGTAGATACTTTACTTAAAATACTTTTTCCTAAACTTCTCCTTGAGTAAAACAAAAAATTGACCAGAAGAAAAGAGTGCCCCCTACTGGCCCTCCAACACCACTTCCAGCAGCATCTGGTCTCCCATACAGGGACCGACCCTGCTTAAAGCAAGCCAGCAGTGGGATGCAGGGTGGTATGCTGCTGGCATAGGGAATAGGGTTCCACGTGGGATGAATTCATAATCTTTCTGGTAGTTTCCATCTGATTTGTGAAATACATTGTCTGTCTGTGTGAGACTTCTAAACTCTGTGTTTTGTGTGTGTTTTAGAGCCAGACTAGGCAGCGATGGACAGAGGAAGATATCCAATAAACTCAGCATCATCTTTTGGGGACCTTCGTGCTCTTCCATGGACACGACTTGATATAACCGTTTTCATCACACACACACACACACACACACACACACACACACACACACACACGTTGGCCTGTGTCAGTGGGGGACCGGACCACCTTGGCTTGGAGAACTCTTTTGGCCTTCGATGTTGTACTGTAAACTAATGATGTGTTTTGTCACTAAAATGGTGACCAGAAAATGTTGATGTTATGTTATGTTTCTTTCTTGTCTAGGGCTGCAAAATTCTGGCAAATTTCAAAAGATTCCTAGATTTTTTCCAGAAATCTCATTTGGAAGATTCCGGAGTTCAGCAAGAAATCTGTAATGCTACAACTAGGATTTCCTGAAAACTTTTTGAAATTTGAGGAAATGTTTGCAGAATTTTGCAACACTATTCTTGTCACACCATGCTCATCTGGATTTGTAGTTTTTATGATTTTCTTCTGGCTATATATATATAAAAAAAAAAAAAATCTGTGATTCTGTTGTAAGAAACTACAGTGGACTTTAAATGTAAATCTAAAAAAAAAAGTACAGTATTTATAGATGAAATGTAGCTTTTCGAAGATGCTATATCTATTTTAATGTTTCATTTTGTTTTTGTCATTTTGCCTTTTCTATCGTGCAATTCCATGGGTACTGTGATGTACAAGATCCTAGTTAAGTATTGACAGTGATAAAGATGGCATTTTGTAACGTGTTTTTTTTTTTTTTAAATTTACGGAGATGGTATGATGAATTATGAAAGAGGGTGGTAGGTAATGGTCGTAAACCACGGCCATGAAGGGAGAAAAAACGAACAGGGTTTCAGCTGAGGAAGACAGGGGAGAAAATCCAAATTTGCCAACTTGACTGTTCCTCAGATTGAAAGTAGTCTATGGGTCAGGGGAGAAATGGAATCCATATTTCAGTTTACTGTAAACAGCCACTACAAACGTCACCTAAACTTTAGCCCAGAGCTAGCTTGAACTCAATAATAACGTGATTGGTGCAACCGTGTTCATTCAAGCAGGGGGATGAGAAAGCACTCAGCGTCTCATCGTATCTTCTTCATAGAGCATGTAGTTATGGCTCTTGTCATGAATTAGTTCACTATAAAACAGAGGACAAAACATTAGGAACACCTTCCTAATATTGAGCTCTCGGGTCATGGACTTGAAAACGTTCCGCAGGGATGCTGGTCCATGCTGGCTGAAGGTCCATGCTGGTCCATGTTGGCTGAAGGTCCATGCTGGCTGAAGGTCCATGCTGGTCCATGTTGGCTGAAGGTCCATGCTGGTCCATGTTGGCTGAAGGTCCATGCTGGTCCATGTTGGCTGAAGGTCCATGCTGGCTGAAGGTCCATGCTGGCTGAAGGTCCATGTTGTCTGAAGGTCCATGCTGGCTGAAGGTCCATGCTGGCAGAAGGTCCATGCTGGCAGAAGGTCCATGCTGGCAGAAGGTCCATGTTGGCAGAAGGTCCATGTTGGCTGAAGGTCCATGCTGGCTGAAGGTCCATGCTGGCTGAAGGTCCATGCTGGCTGAAGGTCCATGCTGGTCCATGCTGGCTGAAGGTCCATGCTGGCTGAAGGTCCATGTTGGCTGAAGGTCCATGCTGGCTGAAGGTCCATGCTGGTCCATGCTGGCTGAAGGTCCATGCTGGCTGAAGGTCCATGCTGGCTGAAGGTCCATTCTTGATCCACAGAGGAAACTGTTGAGTGTGAAAAACCCAGCAGCGTTGCAGTTCTTGACACACTCAAAACCGGTGCGCCACCAGGCACCTACTACCATACCCCGTTTCAAAGACGCTTAAAAATGTTGTCTTGCCCCATTCACCCTCTGAATGGCACACACATACACAATCCATGTCTCAAGACTTAAAAATCCTTTGTTAACCCCGTCTCCTCCCCCTTTCATCTACACTGAAGTGGATTTAACAGGTGACATCAATAAGGGTTCATAGACTGACCAGGTGATTGTCATGGAAAGAGAAGGCGTTCTTAATGTTTTGTACGGTCAGTGTAATATATATATATATATATATATATGGAACGGGGTGCTGGTTGGGACGTAACCTGAATGTTGAAAATTAGTTACAATGAGCCGCCTCCAGTAATTAAAATCTTTTAATAATAAGGAACAATGTTTTTTAATTTTTTTTTATAGTAATACATTACATTCAATGCAAACGATGCATCCGTTTTACACACAATACACTCTGCAATTCAAACTTTGGGCTTTTTTTCAAAACATAATTTTGAAATTAAATTGTATTTTCTAATTCATCAGAAGTGAGAGAACACAAGTCAACTAGGTGTGACAAAATGTTCCACACGTTGAGTTATATATCTCTAAAAACAAGGTCAAAAAAGAAACCCATTAAAATCCACTATACAGTGGGGCAAAAAAAGTATTTAGTCAGCCACCAATTGTGCAAGTTCTCCCACTTAAAAAGATGAGAGAGGCCTGTAATTTTCATCATAGGTACACTTCAACTATGACAGACAACATGAGGAATAAATTCATTAAAAATCCTACAATGTGATTTTCTGGAGAAAAAAAATCTCATTTTGTCTGTCATAGTTGAAGTGTACCTATGCTGAAAATTACAGGCCTCTCTCATCTTTTTAAGTGGGAGAACTTACACAATTGGTGGCTGACTAAATACTTTTTTTGCCCCACTGTATGTCCTGATATACTGTCCTCATTAGAAATATTGGACTTTTTTATTTTTGTTATATTTAATTTACATCTTTACTAGACTTCAGAGATTCTCAAAACAACAGAAATTGCACAGTAGTTATATTTAAACTTCTTGTTTAAAACATTTTTACACCTAGTAAACAGTCTGAGACACGGTATGAAAATGCACATCATCTTACCACAGACGGGGATGTATCCAGTCTTTGGTACTCATTATCTTGATTGGAAGAAATCTAGCCTGGTTCAACCAGACTGAAACGCTGTGCTCACCATTGTAACAATGGTGAAACATCACAGAATCAGTTTTGGATTCCAGGCTACTAAACTTTCCCCCTCCACACTTCAATCAGAAACTACCACATGTAGTGCTAGAGGTGTCACTACAGTCCCTGGTTCGATTCCAGGCTGTATCACAACCGGCTGTGATTGAGAGTCTCATACGGCGGCGCACAATTGTCCCAGCGTCGTCCGGGTTAGAGTTCGGCCGGGGGGTAGGCCGTCATTGTCAATCATTTGTTCTTAACTGACTTGCCTTGTTAAATAAAGGTTACATTTTTTTTTTAAACTTAAACCATGAGAGATATCTAATTTAACCATGAGTGTTCAAAAAGAACCCTATTCTCTTCATCAGTGGTTCTCAACTAGGGATACTTGGCCTGTCCACAGAGTGTACTTGTGAAGACTCATGAGCCTGTAGGCTTCCTGATATAAAGGTGGTACTCTGGGCAGAACCAAATGTACTTGGTGGTACAGTAATGGAAAACTTTTTGAGAACCACTGCCCAGGGCCCTTGTCAAGAGTAGTGCACTATATATAGGGAATAGGGTTCTATAGGGCCATGGTATAAAGTAGTGCACTATATAGGGAATAGGGTTCTATAGGGCCCTGGTCTAAAGTAGTGCACTATATAGGGAATAGGGTGCCATTTGGGAGCATTCCACTACAACACCTTCCTTCCAACTATCGGCCTGTGATGTGTACTCTCCATACTGAAACGCTGATTTCTCCACAACCTCTCAGGATTGAGGAAGACTGGGCAGTGTGATCACAGGGTCTTCTATGGACCCCATCACTCCATGGCAGCCATTTTGGTAGTAAGAGGGCAGGTTATTATTGGGAGCCAACTGTAAGGATGTAGAGGTGAAGTCGGAAGTTTACATACACCTTAGCCAAATGCATTTAAACAGTTGCAGTTTTTCACAATTCCTGACATTTAATCTGAGTAAAAAATTCCTTGTCTTAGGTCAGTTAGGATCATAACTTTATTTTAAGAATGTGAAATGTCAGAATAATAGAGAGTGATTTATTTCAGCTTTTATTTCTTTCATCACATTCCCAGTGGGTCTGAAGTTTACATACACTCAATTAGTATTTGGTAGCATTGCCTTTAAAATTGCTTAACTTGGGTCAAATGTTTTGGGTAGCCTTCCACAAGCTTCCCACAACAAGTTGGGTGAATGTTGGCCCGTTCCTCCTGACAGAGCTGGTGTAACTGAGTCAGGTTTGTAGACCTCCTTGCTCACACATGCTTTTACATTTCTTCTCACAAATTTTCACTTCCTGATTGATGTCTTGAGATGTTGCTTCAATATATCCACAAAATTTTCCTTCCTCATGATGCCATCTATTTTGTGAAGTGCACCAGTCCCTCCTGCAGCAAAGCACCCCCACAACATGATGCTGCCACCCCCGTGCTTCACGGTTGGGATGGTGTTCTTCGGCTTGCAAGCCTCCCCCTTTTTCCTCCAAACATAACGATGGTCATTATGGTCAAACTGTTCTATTTTTGTTTCATCAGACCAGAGGACATTTCTCCAAAAAAGTATGATCTTTGTCGCCATGTGCAGTTGCAAACCGTAGTCTGGCTTTTTAATGGCGGTTTTGGAGCAGTGGCTTCTTCCTTGCTGAGCGGCCTTTCAGTTTATGTCGATATAGGACTCGTATTACTGTGGATATAGATACTTTTGTACCTGTTTCCTCCAGCATCTTCACAGGGTCCTTTGCTGTTGTTCTGGGATTGATTTGCACTTTTCGCACCAAAGCACATTCCTCTCTAGGAGACAGAACATGTCTCCTTCCTGAGCGGTATGACGGCTGCGTGGTCCCATGGTGTGTATACTTATATTGTTTGTACAGATGAACGTGGTACCTTCAGGCGTTTGGAAATTGCTCCCAAGGATGAACCAGACTTGTGGAGGTCTACAATTTATATTATGAGGTCTTGGCTGATTTCTTTGATTTTCCCATGATGTCAAGCAAAGAGGCACTGAGTTTGAAGGTTGGCCTTGAAATACATCCACAGATACACCTCCAATTGACTCAAAGGATCAGAAGCTTCTAAAGCCATGACATCATTTTCTGGAATTTTACAAGCTGTTTAAAGGTACAGTCAACTTAGTGTATGTAAACTTCTGACCCACTGGAATTGTGATACAGTGAATTATAAGTGAAATAATCTGTATGTAAACAATTGTTGGAACAATGACTTGTGTCATGCACAAAGTAGATGTCCTAACCGACTTGCCAAAACTAAAGTTTGTTTGCAAGAAGTTTCAAGACTGATTAGTCATATAAATACTCAATGAAAAGGTCTAAAAGTTGGTCACAACTCTTCTGCTCCTCTCTAAACGGAATCCTGTTTGGGAAGCTAGTGACCTCTAGAGGCCTCCGCTGGTAGTGCACTGAATACCCTGGTATTATATACTGTACTGTACCCAGTCCCTGTGCTACTAACACCCTGGTATTATATACTGTACCCAGTCTCTGTGTTACTAACACCCTGGTATTATATACTGTACCCAGTCTCTGTGTTACTAACACCCTGGTATTATATACTATACTGTACCCAGTCTCTGTGCTACTAACACCCTGGTATTATATACTATACTGTACCCAGTCTCTGTGCTACTAACACCCTGGTATTATATACTGTACCCAGTCTCTGTGCTACTAACACCCTGGTATTATATACTATACTGTACCCAGTCTCTGTGCTACTAACACCCTGGTATTATATACTATACTGTACCCAGTCTCTGTGTTACTAACACCCTGGTATTATATACTGTACTGTACCCAGTCTCTGTGCTACTAACACCCTGGTATTATATACTGTACCCAGTCTCTGTGCTACTAACACCCTGGTATTATATACTGTACCCAGTCTCTGTGCTACTAACACCCTGGTATTATATACTATACTGTACCCAGTCTCTGTGCTACTAACACCCTGGTATTATATACTATACTGTACCCAGTCTCTGTGTTACTAACACCCTGGTATTATATACTATACTGTACCCAGTCTCTGTGCTACTAACACCCTGGTATTATATACTGTACTGTACCCAGTCTCTGTGCTACTAACACCCTGGTATTATATACTATACTGTACCCAGTCTCTGTGCTACTAACACCCTGGTATTATATACTGTACCCAGTCTCTGTGTTACTAACACCCTGGTATTATATACTGTACCCAGTCTCTGTGCTACTAACACCCTGGTATTATATACTATACTGTACCCAGTCTCTGTGCTACTAACACCCTGGTATTATATACTGTACCCAGTCTCTGTGCTACTAACACCCTGGTATTATATACTATACTGTACCCAGTCTCTGTGCTACTAACACCCTGGTATTATATACTGTACCCAGTCTCTGTGCTACTAACACCCTGGTATTATATACTGTACCCAGTCTCTGTGCTACTAACACCCTGGTATTATATACTATACTGTACCCAGTCTCTGTGTTACTAACACCCTGGTATTATATACTATACTGTACCCAGTCTCTGTGTTACTAACACCCTGGTATTATATACTGTACCCAGTCTCTGTGCTACTAACACCCTGGTATTATATACTGTACCCAGTCTCTGTGCTACTAACACCCTGGTATTATATACTGTACTGTACCCAGTCTCTGTGCTACTAACACCCTGGTATTATATACTGTACCCAGTCTCTGTGTTACTAACACCCTGGTATTATATACTGTACTGTACCCAGTCTCTGTGCTACTAACACCCTGGTATTATATACTATACTGTACCCAGTCTCTGTGCTACTAACACCCTGGTATTATATACTATACTGTACCCAGTCTCTGTGCTACTAACACCCTGGTATTATATACTATACTGTACCCAGTCTCTGTGCTACTAACACCCTGGTATTATATACTATACTGTACCCAGTCTCTGTGCTACTAACACCCTGGTATTATATACTATACTGTACCCAGTCTCTGTGCTACTAACACCCTGGTATTATATACTATACTGTACCCAGTCTCTGTGCTACTAACACCCTGGTATTATATACTATACTGTACCCAGTCTCTGTGCTACTAACACCCTGGTATTATATACTATACTGTACCCAGTCTCTGTGCTACTAACACCCTGGTATTATATACTGTACCCAGTCTCTGTGCTACTAACACCCTGGTATTATATACTGTACCCAGTCTCTGTGTTACTAACACCCTGGTATTATATACTGTACTGTACCCAGTCTCTGTGTTACTAACACCCTGGTATTATATACTATACTGTACCCAGTCTCTGTGTTACTAACACCCTGGTATTATATACTGTACCCAGTCTCTGTGTTACTAACACCCTGGTATTATATACTGTACCCAGTCTCTGTGCTACTAACACCCTGGTATTATATACTGTACTGTACCCAGTCTCTGTGCTACTAACACCCTGGTATTATATACTGTACTGTACCCAGTCTCTGTGCTACTAACACCCTGGTATTATATACTATACTGTACCCAGTCTCTGTGCTACTAACACCCTGGTATTATATACTGTACCCAGTCTCTGTGCTACTAACACCCTGGTATTATATACTATACTGTACCCAGTCTCTGTGCTACTAACACCCTGGTATTATATACTATACTGTACCCAGTCTCTGTGTTACTAACACCCTGGTATTATATACTGTACCCAGTCTCTGTGCTACTAACACCCTGGTATTATATACTGTACCCAGTCTCTGTGCTACTAACACCCTGGTATTATATACTGTACCCAGTCTCTGTGCTACTAACACCCTGGTATTATATACTGTACCCAGTCTCTGTGCTACTAACACCCTGGTATTATATACTATACTGTACCCAGTCTCTGTGCTACTAACACCCTGGTATTATATACTGTACCCAGTCTCTGTGCTACTAACACCCTGGTATTATATACTGTACCCAGTCTCTGTGCTACTAACACCCTGGTATTATATACTGTACCCAGTCTCTGTGCTACTAACACCCTGGTATTATATACTGTACCCAGTCTCTGTGCTACTAACACCCTGGTATTATATACTATACTGTACCCAGTCTCTGTGTTACTAACACCCTGGTATTATATACTGTACCCAGTCTCTGTGCTACTAACACCCTGGTATTATATACTGTACCCAGTCTCTGTGTTACTAACACCCTGGTATTATATACTGTACCCAGTCTCTGTGCTACTAACACCCTGGTATTATATACTGTACTGTACCCAGTCTCTGTGCTACTAACACCCTGGTATTATATACTATACTGTACCCAGTCTCTGTGCTACTAACACCCTGGTATTATATACTATACTGTACCCAGTCTCTGTGCTACTAACACCCTGGTATTATATACTATACTGTACCCAGTCTCTGTGCTACTAACACCCTGGTATTATATACTGTACCCAGTCTCTGTGCTACTAACACCCTGGTATTATATACTATACTGTACCCAGTCTCTGTGCTACTAACACCCTGGTATTATATACTGTACCCAGTTTCTGTGCTACTAACACCCTGGTATTATATACTGTACCCAGTCTCTGTGTTACTAACACCCTGGTATTATATACTGTACTGTACCCAGTCTCTGTGTTACTAACACCCTGGTATTATATACTATACTGTACCCAGTCTCTGTGTTACTAACACCCTGGTATTATATACTATACTGTACCCAGTCTCTGTGCTACTAACACCCTGGTATTATATACTGTACCCAGTCTCTGTGCTACTAACACCCTGGTATTATATACTATACTGTACCCAGTCTCTGTGCTACTAACACCCTGGTATTATATACTGTACCCAGTCTCTGTGCTACTAACACCCTGGTATTATATACTGTACTGTACCCAGTCTCTGTGCTACTAACACCCTGGTATTATATACTATACTGTACCCAGTCTCTGTGCTACTAACACCCTGGTATTATATACTGTACTGTACCCAGTCTCTGTGTTACTAACACCCTGGTATTATATACTGTACCCAGTCTCTGTGCTACTAACACCCTGGTATTATATACTATACTGTACCCAGTCTCTGTGCTACTAACACCCTGGTATTATATACTATACTATACCCAGTCTCTGTGCTACTAACACCCTGGTATTATATACTGTACTGTACCCAGTCTCTGTGCTACTAACACCCTGGTATTATATACTATACTGTACCCAGTCTCTGTGTTACTAACACCCTGGTATTATATACTATACTGTACCCAGTCTCTGTGCTACTAACACCCTGGTATTATATACTGTACCCAGTCTCTGTGCTACTAACACCCTGGTATTATATACTATACTGTACCCAGTCTCTGTGCTACTAACACCCTGGTATTATATACTGTACTGTACCCAGTCTCTGTGCTACTAACACCCTGGTATTATATACTATACTGTACCCAGTCTCTGTGTTACTAACACCCTGGTATTATATACTATACTGTACCCAGTCTCTGTGCTACTAACACCCTGGTATTATATACTGTACCCAGTCTCTGTGCTACTAACACCCTGGTATTATATACTGTACCCAGTCTCTGTGCTACTAACACCCTGGTATTATATACTATACTGTACCCAGTCTCTGTGTTACTAACACCCTGGTATTATATACTGTACTGTACCCAGTCTCTGTGCTACTAACACCCTGGTATTATATACTGTACCCAGTCTCTGTGTTACTAACACCCTGGTATTATATACTGTACCCAGTCTCTGTGCTACTAACACCCTGGTATTATATACTGTACCCAGTCTCTGTGCTACTAACACCCTGGTATTATATACTGTACCCAGTCTCTGTGTTACTAACACCCTGGTATTATATACTATACGGTACCCAGTCTCTGTGTTACTAACACCCTGGTATTATATACTGTACCCAGTCTCTGTGCTACTAACACCCTGGTATTATATACTATACTGTACCCAGTCTCTGTGTTACTAACACCCTGGTATTATATACTATACTGTACTCAGTCTCTGTGTTACTAACACCCTGGTATTATATACTGTACTGTACCCAGTCTCTGTGCTACTAACACCCTGGTATTATATACTGTACCCAGTCTCTGTGTTACTAACACCCTGGTATTATATACTGTACCCAGTCTCTGTGCTACTAACACCCTGGTATTATATACTGTACCCAGTCTCTGTGTTACTAACACCCTGGTATTATATACTATACTGTACCCAGTCTCTGTGCTACTAACACCCTGGTATTATATACTGTACCCAGTCTCTGTGCTACTAACACCCTGGTATTATATACTGTACCCAGTCTCTGTGTTACTAACACCCTGGTATTATATACTGTACCCAGTCTCTGTGTTACTAACACCCTGGTATTATATACTATACTGTACCCAGTCTCTGTGCTACTAACACCCTGGTATTATATACTGTACCCAGTCTCTGTGCTACTAACACCCTGGTATTATATACTATACTGTACCCAGTCTCTGTGCTACTAACACCCTGGTATTATATACTATACTGTACCCAGTCTCTGTGTTACTAACACCCTGGTATTATATACTGTACTGTACCCAGTCTCTGTGCTACTAACACCCTGGTATTATATACTATACCTTACCCAGTCTCTGTGCTACTAACACCCTGGTATTATATACTATACTGTACCCAGTCTCTGTGCTACTAACACCCTGGTATTATATACTATACTGTACCCAGTCTCTGTGTTACTAACACCCTGGTATTATATACTGTACTGTACCCAGTCTCTGTGCTACTAACACCCTGGTATTATATACTATACTGTACCCAGTCTCTGTGCTACTAACACCCTGGTATTATATACTGTACTGTACCCAGTCTCTGTGCTACTAACACCCTGGTATTATATACTGTACCCAGTCTCTGTGCTACTAACACCCTGGTATTATATACTATACTGTACCCAGTCTCTGTGTTACTAACACCCTGGTATTATATACTGTACCCAGTCTCTGTGTTACTAACACCCTGGTATTATATACTGTACCCAGTCTCTGTGCTACTAACACCCTGGTATTATATACTATACTGTACCCAGTCTCTGTGTTACTAACACCCTGGTATTATATACTGTACCCAGTCTCTGTGCTACTAACACCCTGGTATTATATACTGTACCCAGTCTCTGTGCTACTAACACCCTGGTATTATATACTATACTGTACCCAGTCTCTGTGTTACTAACACCCTGGTATTATATACTATACTGTACCCAGTCTCTGTGTTACTAACACCCTGGTATTATATACTATACTGTACCCAGTCTCTGTGCTACTAACACCCTGGTATTATATACTGTACCCAGTCTCTGTGCTACTAACACCCTGGTATTATATACTATACTGTACCCAGTCTCTGTGCTACTAACACCCTGGTATTATATACTATACTGTACCCAGTCTCTGTGTTACTAACACCCTGGTATTATATACTGTACTGTACCCAGTCTCTGTGCTACTAACACCCTGGTATTATATACTATACCTTACCCAGTCTCTGTGCTACTAACACCCTGGTATTATATACTATACTGTACCCAGTCTCTGTGCTACTAACACCCTGGTATTATATACTATACTGTACCCAGTCTCTGTGTTACTAACACCCTGATATTATATACTGTACTGTACCCAGTCTCTGTGCTACTAACACCCTGGTATTATATACTATACTGTACCCAGTCTCTGTGCTACTAACACCCTGGTATTATATACTATACTGTACCCAGTCTCTGTGCTACTAACACCCTGGTATTATATACTGTACTGTACCCAGTCTCTGTGCTACTAACACCCTGGTATTATATACTATACTGTACCCAGTCTCTGTGCTACTAACACCCTGGTATTATATACTGTACCCAGTCTCTGTGTTACTAACACCCTGGTATTATATACTGTACCCAGTCTCTGTGCTACTAACACCCTGGTATTATATACTATACTGTACCCAGTCTCTGTGCTACTAACACCCTGGTATTATATACTGTACCCAGTCTCTGTGCTACTAACACCCTGGTATTATATACTATACTGTACCCAGTCTCTGTGCTACTAACACCCTGGTATTATATACTGTACCCAGTCTCTGTGCTACTAACACCCTGGTATTATATACTGTACCCAGTCTCTGTGCTACTAACACCCTGGTATTATATACTATACTGTACCCAGTCTCTGTGTTACTAACACCCTGGTATTATATACTATACTGTACCCAGTCTCTGTGTTACTAACACTCTGGTATTATATACTGTACCCAGTCTCTGTGCTACTAACACCCTGGTATTATATACTGTACCCAGTCTCTGTGCTACTAACACCCTGGTATTATATACTGTACTGTACCCAGTCTCTGTGCTACTAACACCCTGGTATTATATACTGTACCCAGTCTCTGTGTTACTAACACCCTGGTATTATATACTGTACTGTACCCAGTCTCTGTGCTACTAACACCCTGGTATTATATACTATACTGTACCCAGTCTCTGTGCTACTAACACCCTGGTATTATATACTATACTGTACCCAGTCTCTGTGCTACTAACACCCTGGTATTATATACTATACTGTACCCAGTCTCTGTGCTACTAACACCCTGGTATTATATACTATACTGTACCCAGTCTCTGTGCTACTAACACCCTGGTATTATATACTATACTGTACCCAGTCTCTGTGCTACTAACACCCTGGTATTATATACTATACTGTACCCAGTCTCTGTGCTACTAACACCCTGGTATTATATACTATACTGTACCCAGTCTCTGTGCTACTAACACCCTGGTATTATATACTATACTGTACCCAGTCTCTGTGCTACTAACACCCTGGTATTATATACTGTACCCAGTCTCTGTGCTACTAACACCCTGGTATTATATACTGTACCCAGTCTCTGTGTTACTAACACCCTGGTATTATATACTGTACTGTACCCAGTCTCTGTGTTACTAACACCCTGGTATTATATACTATACTGTACCCAGTCTCTGTGTTACTAACACCCTGGTATTATATACTGTACCCAGTCTCTGTGTTACTAACACCCTGGTATTATATACTGTACCCAGTCTCTGTGCTACTAACACCCTGGTATTATATACTGTACTGTACCCAGTCTCTGTGCTACTAACACCCTGGTATTATATACTGTACTGTACCCAGTCTCTGTGCTACTAACACCCTGGTATTATATACTATACTGTACCCAGTCTCTGTGCTACTAACACCCTGGTATTATATACTGTACCCAGTCTCTGTGCTACTAACACCCTGGTATTATATACTATACTGTACCCAGTCTCTGTGCTACTAACACCCTGGTATTATATACTATACTGTACCCAGTCTCTGTGTTACTAACACCCTGGTATTATATACTGTACCCAGTCTCTGTGCTACTAACACCCTGGTATTATATACTGTACCCAGTCTCTGTGCTACTAACACCCTGGTATTATATACTGTACCCAGTCTCTGTGCTACTAACACCCTGGTATTATATACTGTACCCAGTCTCTGTGCTACTAACACCCTGGTATTATATACTATACTGTACCCAGTCTCTGTGCTACTAACACCCTGGTATTATATACTGTACCCAGTCTCTGTGCTACTAACACCCTGGTATTATATACTGTACCCAGTCTCTGTGCTACTAACACCCTGGTATTATATACTGTACCCAGTCTCTGTGCTACTAACACCCTGGTATTATATACTGTACCCAGTCTCTGTGCTACTAACACCCTGGTATTATATACTATACTGTACCCAGTCTCTGTGTTACTAACACCCTGGTATTATATACTGTACCCAGTCTCTGTGCTACTAACATACTGGTATTATATACTGTACCCAGTCTCTGTGTTACTAACACCCTGGTATTATATACTGTACCCAGTCTCTGTGCTACTAACACCCTGGTATTATATACTGTACTGTACTCAGTCTCTGTGCTACTAACACCCTGGTATTATATACTATACTGTACCCAGTCTCTGTGCTACTAACACCCTGGTATTATATACTATACTGTACCCAGTCTCTGTGCTACTAACACCCTGGTATTATATACTGTACCCAGTCTCTGTGCTACTAACACCCTGGTATTATATACTATACTGTACCCAGTCTCTGTGCTACTAACACCCTGGAATTATATACTGTACTGTACCCAGTCTCTGTGCTACTAACACCCTGGTATTATATACTGTACCCAGTCTCTGTGTTACTAACACCCTGGTATTATATACTGTACTGTACCCAGTCTCTGTGTTACTAACACCCTGGTATTATATACTATACTGTACCCAGTCTCTGTGTTACTAACACCCTGGTATTATATACTATACTGTACCCAGTCTCTGTGCTACTAACACCCTGGTATTATATACTGTACCCAGTCTCTGTGCTACTAACACCCTGGTATTATATACTATACTGTACCCAGTCTCTGTGCTACTAACACCCTGGTATTATATACTGTACCCAGTCTCTGTGCTACTAACACCCTGGTATTATATACTGTACTGTACCCAGTCTCTGTGCTACTAACACCCTGGTATTATATACTATACTGTACCCAGTCTCTGTGCTACTAACACCCTGGTATTATATACTGTACTGTACCCAGTCTCTGTGTTACTAACACCCTGGTATTATATACTGTACCCAGTCTCTGTGCTACTAACACCCTGGTATTATATAATATACTGTACCCAGTCTCTGTGCTACTAACACCCTGGTATTATATACTATACTATACCCAGTCTCTGTGCTACTAACACCCTGGTATTATATACTGTACTGTACCCAGTCTCTGTGCTACTAACACCCTGGTATTATATACTATTCTGTACCCAGTCTCTGTGTTACTAACACCCTGGTATTATATACTATACTGTACCCAGTCTCTGTGCTACTAACACCCTGGTATTATATACTGTACCCAGTCTCTGTGCTACTAACACCCTGGTATTATATACTATACTGTACCCAGTCTCTGTGCTACTAACACCCTGGTATTATATACTATACTGTACCCAGTCTCTGTGCTACTAACACCCTGGTATTATATACTGTACCCAGTCTCTGTGCTACTAACACCCTGGTATTATATACTATACTGTACCCAGTCTCTGTGCTACTAACACCCTGGTATTATATACTGTACTGTACCCAGTCTCTGTGCTACTAACACCCTGGTATTATATACTATACTGTACCCAGTCTCTGTGTTACTAACACCCTGGTATTATATACTATACTGTACCCAGTCTCTGTGCTACTAACACCCTGGTATTATATACTGTACCCAGTCTCTGTGCTACTAACACCCTGGTATTATATACTGTACCCAGTCTCTGTGCTACTAACACCCTGGTATTATATACTATACTGTACCCAGTCTCTGTGTTACTAACACCCTGGTATTATATACTGTACTGTACCCAGTCTCTGTGCTACTAACACCCTGGTATTATATACTGTACCCAGTCTCTGTGTTACTAACACCCTGGTATTATATACTGTACCCAGTCTCTGTGCTACTAACACCCTGGTATTATATACTGTACCCAGTCTCTGTGCTACTAACACCCTTGTATTATATACTGTACCCAGTCTCTGTGTTACTAACACCCTGGTATTATATACTATACGGTACCCAGTCTCTGTGTTACTAACACCCTGGTATTATATACTGTACCCAGTCTCTGTGCTACTAACACCCTGGTATTATATACTATACTGTACCCAGTCTCTGTGTTACTAACACCCTGGTATTATATACTATACTGTACTCAGTCTCTGTGTTACTAACACCCTGGTATTATATACTGTACTGTACCCAGTCTCTGTGCTACTAACACCCTGGTATTATATACTGTACCCAGTCTCTGTGTTACTAACACCCTGGTATTATATACTGTACCCAGTCTCTGTGCTACTAACACCCTGGTATTATATACTGTACCCAGTCTCTGTGTTACTAACACCCTGGTATTATATACTATACTGTACCCAGTCTCTGTGCTACTAACACCCTGGTATTATATACTGTACCCAGTCTCTGTGCTACTAACACCCTGGTATTATATACTGTACCCAGTCTCTGTGTTACTAACACCCTGGTATTATATACTGTACCCAGTCTCTGTGTTACTAACACCCTGGTATTATATACTATACTGTACCCAGTCTCTGTGCTACTAACACCCTGGTATTATATACTGTACCCAGTCTCTGTGCTACTAACACCCTGGTATTATATACTATTCTGTACCCAGTGTCTGTGTTACTAACACCCTGGTATTATATACTATACTGTACCCAGTCTCTGTGTTACTAACACCCTGGTATTATATACTGTACTGTACCCAGTCTCTGTGCTACTAACACCCTGGTATTATATACTATACCTTACCCAGTCTCTGTGCTACTAACACCCTGGTATTATATACTATACTGTACCCAGTCTCTGTGCTACTAACACCCTGGTATTATATACTATACTGTACCCAGTCTCTGTGTTACTAACACCCTGGTATTATATACTGTACTGTACCCAGTCTCTGTGCTACTAACACCCTGGTATTATATACTATACTGTACCCAGTCTCTGTGCTACTAACACCCTGGTATTATATACTGTACTGTACCCAGTCTCTGTGCTACTAACACCCTGGTATTATATACTGTACACAGTCTCTGTGCTACTAACACCCTGGTATTATATACTATACTGTACCCAGTCTCTGTGTTACTAACACCCTGGTATTATATACTGTACCCAGTCTCTGTGTTACTAACACCCTGGTATTATATACTGTACCCAGTCTCTGTGCTACTAACACCCTGGTATTATATACTATACTGTACCCAGTCTCTGTGTTACTAACACCCTGGTATTATATACTGTACCCAGTCTCTGTGCTACTAACACCCTGGTATTATATACTGTACCCAGTCTCTGTGCTACTAACACCCTGGTATTATATACTATACTGTACCCAGTCTCTGTGTTACTAACACCCTGGTATTATATACTATACTGTACCCAGTCTCTGTGTTACTAACACCCTGGTATTATATACTATACTGTACCCAGTCTCTGTGCTACTAACACCCTGGTATTATATACTGTACCCAGTCTCTGTGCTACTAACACCCTGGTATTATATACTATACTGTACCCAGTCTCTGTGCTACTAACACCCTGGTATTATATACTATACTGTACCCAGTCTCTGTGTTACTAACACCCTGGTATTATATACTGTACTGTACCCAGTCTCTGTGCTACTAACACCCTGGTATTATATACTATACCTTACCCAGTCTCTGTGCTACTAACACCCTGGTATTATATACTATACTGTACCCAGTCTCTGTGCTACTAACACCCTGGTATTATATACTATACTGTACCCAGTCTCTGTGTTACTAACACCCTGGTATTATATACTGTACTGTACCCAGTCTCTGTGCTACTAACACCCTGGTATTATATACTATACTGTACCCAGTCTCTGTGCTACTAACACCCTGGTATTATATACTGTACTGTACCCAGTCTCTGTGCTACTAACACCCTGGTATTATATACTGTACCCAGTCTCTGTGCTACTAACACCCTGGTATTATATATTATACTGTACCCAGTCTCTGTGTTACTAACACCCTGGTATTATATACTGTACCCAGTCTCTGTGTTACTAACACCCTGGTATTATATACTGTACCCAGTCTCTGTGCTACTAACACCCTGGTATTATATACTATACTGTACCCAGTCTCTGTGTTACTAACACCCTGGTATTATATACTGTACCCAGTCTCTGTGCTACTAACACCCTGGTATTATATACTGTACCCAGTCTCTGTGCTACTAACACCCTGGTATTATATACTATACTGTACCCAGTCTCTGTGTTACTAACACCCTGGTATTATATACTATACTGTACCCAGTCTCTGTGTTACTAACACCCTGGTATTATATACTATACTGTACCCAGTCTCTGTGTTACTAACACCCTGGTATTATATACTGTACCCAGTCTCTGTGTTACTAACACCCTGGTATTATATACTGTACCCAGTCTCTGTGCTACTAACACCCTGGTATTATATACTATACTGTACCCAGTCTCTGTGTTACTAACACCCTGGTATTATATACTGTACCCAGTCTCTGTGCTACTAACACCCTGGTATTATATACTGTACCCAGTCTCTGTGCTACTAACACCCTGGTATTATATACTATACTGTACCCAGTCTCTGTGTTACTAACACCCTGGTATTATATACTATACTGTACCCAGTCTCTGTGTTACTAACACCCTGGTATTATATACTATACTGTACCCAGTCTCTGTGTTACTAACACCCTGGTATTATATACTGTACCCAGTCTCTGTGTTACTAACACCCTGGTATTATATACTATACTGTACCCAGTCTCTGTGCTACTAACACCCTGGTATTATATACTATACTGTACCCAGTCTCTGTGCTACTAACACCCTGGTATTATATACTGTACTGTACCCAGTCTCTGTGTTACTAACACCCTGGTATTATATACTATACTGTACCCAGTCTCTGTGCTACTAACACCCTGGTATTATATACTATACTGTACCCAGTCTCTGTGTTACTAACACCCTGGTATTATATACTATACTGTACCCAGTCTCTGTGCTACTAACACCCTGGTATTATATACTATACTGTACCCAGTCTCTGTGCTACTAACACCCTGGTATTATATACTGTACCCAGTCTCTGTGCTACTAACACCCTGGTATTATATACTATACTGTACCCAGTCTCTGTGTTACTAACACCCTGGTATTATATACTGTACTGTACCCAGTCTCTGTGCTACTAACACCCTGGTATTATATACTATACTGTACCCAGTCTCTGTGCTACTAACACCCTGGTATTATATACTGTACTGTACCCAGTCTCTGTGCTACTAACACCCTGGTATTATATACTGTACCCAGTCTCTGTGCTACTAACACCCTGGTATTATATACTATACTGTACCCAGTCTCTGTGTTACTAACACCCTGGTATTATATACTGTACCCAGTCTCTGTGTTACTAACACCCTGGTATTATATACTGTACCCAGTCTCTGTGCTACTAACACCCTGGTATTATATACTATACTGTACCCAGTCTCTGTGTTACTAACACCCTGGTATTATATACTGTACCCAGTCTCTGTGCTACTAACACCCTGGTATTATATACTGTACCCAGTCTCTGTGCTACTAACACCCTGGTATTATATACTATACTATACCCAGTCTCTGTGTTACTAACACCCTGGTATTATATACTATACTGTACCCAGTCTCTGTGTTACTAACACCCTGGTATTATATACTATACTGTACCCAGTCTCTGTGTTACTAACACCCTGGTATTATATACTGTACCCAGTCTCTGTGTTACTAACACCCTGGTATTATATACTGTACCCAGTCTCTGTGCTACTAACACCCTGGTATTATATACTATACTGTACCCAGTCTCTGTGTTACTAACACCCTGGTATTATATACTGTACCCAGTCTCTGTGCTACTAACACCCTGGTATTATATACTGTACCCAGTCTCTGTGCTACTAACACCCTGGTATTATATACTATACTGTACCCAGGCTCTGTGTTACTAACACCCTGGTATTATATACTATACTGTACCCAGTCTCTGTGTTACTAACACCCTGGTATTATATACTATACTGTACCCAGTCTCTGTGTTACTAACACCCTGGTATTATATACTGTACCCAGTCTCTGTGTTACTAACACCCTGGTATTATATACTATACTGTACCCAGTCTCTGTGCTACTAACACCCTGGTATTATATACTATACTGTACCCAGTCTCTGTGCTACTAACACCCTGGTATTATATACTGTACTGTACCCAGTCTCTGTGTTACTAACACCCTGGTATTATATACTATACTGTACCCAGTCTCTGTGCTACTAACACCCTGGTATTATATACTATACTGTACCCAGTCTCTGTGTTACTAACACCCTGGTATTATATACTATACTGTACCCAGTCTCTGTGCTACTAACACCCTGGTATTATATACTATACTGTACCCAGTCTCTGTGCTACTAACACCCTGGTATTATATACTGTACCCAGTCTCTGTGCTACTAACACCCTGGTATTATATACTGTACTGTACCCAGTCTCTGTGTTACTAACACCCTGGTATTATATACTGTACCCAGTCTCTGTGCTACTAACACCCTGGTATTATATACTGTACCCAGTCTCTGTGTTACTAACACCCTGGTATTATATACTGTACTATACCCAGTCTCTGTGCTACTAACACCCTGGTATTATATACTGTACCCAGTCCCTGTGTTACTAACACCCTGGTATTATATACTATACTGTACCCAGTCTCTGTGCTACTAACACCCTGGTATTATATACTGTACCCAGTCTCTGTGCTACTAACACCCTGGTATTATATACTATACTGTACCCAGTCTCTGTGTTACTAACACCCTGGTATTATATACTGTACCCAGTCTCTGTGCTACTAATACCCTGGTATTATATACTATACTGTACCCAGTCTCTGTGTTACTAACACCCTGGTATTATATACTATACTATACCCAGTCTCTGTGTTACTAACACCCTGGTATTATATACTATACTGTACCCAGTCTCTGTGTTACTAACACCCTGGTATTATATACTATACTGTACCCAGTCTCTGTGCTACTAACACCCTGGTATTATATACTATACTATACCCAGTCTCTGTGTTACTAACACCCTGGTATTATATACTATACTGTACCCAGTCTCTGTGTTACTAACACCCTGGTATTATATACTGTACCCAGTCTCTGTGTTACTAACACCCTGGTATTATATACTGTACCCAGTCTCTGTGTTACTAACACCCTGGTATTATATACTGTACCCAGTCTCTGTGCTACTAACACCCTGGTATTATATACTATACTGTACCCAGTCTCTGTGTTACTAACACCCTGGTATTATACACTATACTGTACCCAGTCTCTGTGTTACTAACACCCTGGTATTATATACTATACTGTACCCAGTCTCTGTGTTACTAACACCCTGGTATTATATACTATACTGTACCCAGTCTCTGTGTTACTAACACCCTGGTATTATATACTATACTGTACCCAGTCTCTGTGCTACTAACACCCTGGTATTATATACTGTACCCAGTCTCTGTGTTACTAACACCCTGGTATTATATACTATACTGTACCCAGTCTCTGTGTTACTAACACCCTGGTATTATATACTATACTGTACCCAGTCTCTGTGTTACTAACACCCTGGTATTATATACTGTACTGTACCCAGTCTCTGTGTTACTAACACCCTGGTATTATATACTATACTGTACCCAGTCTCTGTGCTACTAACACCCTGGTATTATATACTGTACCCAGTCTCTGTGTTACTAACACCCTGGTATTATATACTATACTATACCCAGTCTCTGTGTTACTAATACCCTGGTATTATATACTATACTGTACCCAATTTCTGTGTTACTAACACCCTGGTATTATACACTCAGTGGACAGTTTATTAGGTACAGTTCATTAGGAATCTAGTACCTGGTCAACAACAATGTTCAGATACAATGTGTCGTTCAAACTTTGACCAATCGGCATCAAGGTACCTACAGTAACGTGAGCCAGGAAAACATTCCCACACCAGTACACCACCAGCCTTGTACCGTTGACACCAGGCAGGACCGGTCCATGGAATCATGCCGCTTACACCAAATCCTGACTCGGGATTCGTCAGACCAGACAATGTTTTTCCACTCCTCAATTGTCCAGTGTTGGTGATGGTGATGGTGATGGCCACTGGAGCCTCTTCTCCTTGTTTTTATCTGATAGGAACACAGTGATGGTGATGGTGATGGTGATGGCCACTGGAGCCTCTTCTCCTTGTTTTTATCTGATAGGAACACAGTGATGGTGATGGTGATGGTGATGGCCACTGGAGCCTCTTCTTCTTGTTTTTATCTGATAGGAACACAGTGATGGTGATGGTGATGGCCACTGGAGCCTCTTCTTCTTGTTTTTATCTGATAGGAACACAGTGATGGTGATGGTGATGGTGATGGCCACTGGAGCCTCTTCTTCTTGTTTTTATCTGAAAGGAACACAGTGATGGTGATGGTGATGGCCACTGGAGCCTCTTCTTCTTGTTTTTATCTGATAGGAACACAGTGATGGTGATGGTGATGGCCACTGGAGCCTCTTCTTCTTGTTTTTATCTGATAGGAACACAGTGATGGTGATGGTGATGGCCACTGGAGCCTCTTCTTCTTGTTTTTATCTGATAGGAACACAGTGATGGTGATGGTGATGGTGATGGCCACTGGAGCCTCTTCTTCTTGTTTTTATCTGATAGGAACACAGTGATGGTGATGGTGATGGTGATGGCCACTGGAGCCTCTTATTCTTGTTTTTTATGTATTTTGATGAAAAACATACCCAAATTAAACTGCCTATTTCTCAGGCCCAGAATATGCATATAATTGTCAGATTAGGATAGAGAACACTCTAAAGTTTCCAAAACTGTCAAAATATTGTCTGTGAGTATAACACAACTGATATTGCAGGCGAAAACCTGAGGAAAATCCAACCCGGAAGTGGCTTCTATTTTGAAAGCTCTCTGTTCCATTGCCTGCCTTCGCTCCATTTAAAGGGATATCAACCAGATTCCTTTTCCTATTGCTTCCCCATGGTATGAACAGTCTTTAGACATAGTTTCAGGCTTTTATTTTGAAAAATTAGCGAGAAAGATCACATTGAGTCATTGTATGGCTGGGTGCCAGCAGTGTTTTTTATGAGCAATAAAAGCATGGAGCAGCCATTTTCTCTCTCTCTCCTATTGAAGAAGCTACAGTCCCGGTTGATATATTATCAATTTATATTGTAAAAACAACCTGAGGATTGATTAAAAAACGTTTGAAATGTTTCTACGAAGATTACGGATACTATTTGGAATTTTCGTCTGCCCCGTCGTGACAGCTCGAGCCTGTGGATTTCTGAACATAACGTGCCAAACAAATGGAGGTATTTTGGATATAAAAATAATCTTTACGGAACAAAAGGAACATTTCTGTAACTGGGAGTCTCGTGAGTGCAAACATCTGAAGATCATCAAAGGTAAGCGATTTAATTTATTGCTTTTCTGACTTTCGTGACCAATCTACTTGGCTGCTAGCTGTTTGTAATGTTTTGTCTACTGAGAGAGATATCCTTACATAAACGCTTGTTGTGCTTTCGCCAAAAAGCTTGATTGAAATCTGACATGCCAGGTGGATTAACAACAAGCTAAACTGTGCTATATTGCACTATTTTTTTTTGTAATTTAATTTGAATTTGGCGCTCTGCAATTCAGCGGTGGTTGACAGAAATGATCCCGCTAACGGGATGGGTGCATCAAGAACTTTATTTAAATAGGCAAGTCAGTTAAGAACAAATTATTTACAATGACAGCCTCCCAGGGAACAGTGGGTTAAACTACCTTGTTCAGGGGCAGAACAACAGATTTTTACCTTGGCAGTTCGGGGATTCGATCTAGCAGCCTTTCAGTTAGTGGCCTAATGCTCTAACCACTAGGCTACCTGCCTCTAACCACTAGGCTACCTGCCTCTAACCACTAAGCTACCTGCCTCTAACCACTAAGCTACCTGCCTCTAACCACTAGGCTACCTGCCTCTAACCACTAGGCTACCTGCCTCTAACCACTAGGCTACCTGCCTCTAACCACTAGGCTACCTGCCTCTAACCACTAGGCTACCTGCCTCTAACCACTAGGCTACCTGCCTCTAACCACTAGGCTACCTGCCTCTAACCACTAGGCTACCTGCCTCTAACCACTAGGCTACCTGCCTCTAACCACTAGGCTACCTGCCACCCCTCTAAACCACTAGGCTACCTGCCTCTAACCACTAGGCTACCTGCCTCTAACCACTAGGCTACCTGCCTCTAACCACTAGGCTACCTGCCTCTAACCACTAGGCTACCTGCCTCTAACCACTAGGCTACCTGCCTCTAACCACTAGGCTACCTGCCACCCCTGGTGAATAGTGGTGAATAGTAGAGAATAATAAAATGCGGGCAGTCACAGTGTGATCCAACTAACGAGCATAAAGACAGCTCCAAACGTCTGACAGCAACCAATCAACCATGGCATTCTGTGACCGGGTGCTTGTAAACAACATCTAAATACCAGGTCCAGAACCAGGACCAGACCTAGCACTGGAACCAGGACCCAGCCAACACCCCTCTCCTTTTCCCCTGTTCTCTCCTTCATCCAGGCTAGGATGGTCAACCTGGAGCCTTCATCCTGGACAGGATGGTCAACCTGGAGCCTTCATCCTGGCCAGGATGGTCAACCTGGAGCCTTCATCCTGGCCAGGATGGTCAACCTGGAGCCTTCATCCTGGATAGGATGGTCAACCTGGAGCCTTCATCCTGGCCAGGATGGTCAACCTGGAGCCTTCATCCTGGCCAGGATGGTCAACCTGGAGCCTTCATCCAGGCCAGGATGGTCAACCTGGAGCCTTCATCCAGGCCAGGATGGTCAACCTGGAGCCTTCGCCCTTCACTGGTCCGGCTGGAGAGATAGAGGGCCCACGTCTCCCTCTCTTCCACAGGTTTGAGAGGTGTAAAGAGGGGTAAGAGAGGGAGTGAGCTGTGCTGGATGCAGAGGATGGATGGGCAGGTGGAGGGGTGGAGTGGTGGTATCTGGCTCCTCTCTACCTCTCCTCTTCCTCCTGCCCTGTTCATCCTCCTCTTCATCACTTGTTCTCGATGAGAGACTGGACCTTGTGCACCAGGTCTCTGGCGATCTGAAGGATGTGCTGCACGTCATGACGTTCTGCCCTCTCTGTTACACACACACACACACACAGAGGAAGTCAGCGATATGGTTTTATACACACACACACACACACACACACACACACACAGGAAGTCAGGGAGCTGGTTTTCTACACTATATATCTGTAGTGAACACAGTTTGCCTCCACCTTTGTGCTCCATCCCAACACATTTCACCATGTTCTAGTTGGAGGCTCCTGATTGGTGCAGCGGTCTAAGGCACTGCATCTCAGTGCTAGAGGCGTCACTACAGACCCTGGTTCGTATCCAGGCTGTATCACAACCGGTCGTGAGTGGGAGACCCATAGGGCGGCGCACAATTGACCCAGCGTCGTCCGGGTTTGGCCTGGTGTAGGCCGTCATTGTAAATAAGAGTTTGTTCTTAAACTGACTTGCCTTGTTAAATTAAATGTTTTTATTTTATCATTACATATTGCACTACTTTTGACCAGAGCCATAGGGCCCATCCCAACACATTTCACTTGGTCTAAAGTAGTGCACTATATAGGGAATAGGGTTCTATAGGGCCCTGGTCTAAAGTAGTGCACTATATATAGGGAATAGGGTTCTATAGGGCCCTGGTCTAAAGTAGTGCACTATATATAGGGAATAGGGTTCTATAGGGCCCTGGTCTAAAGTAGTGCACTATATAGGGAATAGGGTTCTATGGGGCCCTGGTCTAAAGTAGTGCACTATATATAGGGAATAGGGTTCTATAGGGTCCTGGTCTAAAGTAGTGCACTATATATAGGGAATAGGGTTCTATAGGGCCCTGGTCTAAAGTAGTGCTCTGTCTGTCTGTCTGTCTGTCTGTCTGTCTGTCTGTCTGTCTGTCTGTCTGTCTGTCTCTGTCTCTGTCTCTGTCTCTGTCTCTGTCTCTGTCAGTCAGTCACCGTTGAAGAAGGTGATGATGTCAGTGAAGTCCATGGTATTGTCTCTGATGATCTCTCTGTAGACCTCTACCAGAGCCAGGGCCAGGAACAGGATGAAGTGCTGAGAGGAGATGTGAGGGGCCACCCAGATCACCTCCCATACTGAAAACACATCCTGGTACAGCAGCTCTGGAGGGGAGAGACACACACACCCACAAACACACACAGAGGAGACACACACACAGAGGACACACACACACACAGAGGACACACACACACACACCGAGGACACACACACAGAGGAGACACACACACAGAGGAGACACAGGACACACAGAGGACACACAGGACACACACACAGAGGAGACACACACACACACACAGAAGAGACACACACACACACACACACACACAGAGGAGGCACACACACAGAGGACACACACAGAGGAGACACACACACACACAGAGGAGACACAGAGGAGACACACACACACACACACAGAGGAAACACACACACACACACAGGAAACACACACACACAGAGGACACACACACACACACAGAGGACACATACAGACAGAGGACACACACAGACAGAGGACACACACAGACAGAGGACACACACACACACACACAGAAGACACACACACACACACAGAGGACACACACACACACACACAGAGGACACACACACACACACAGAGGACACACACACACACACAGAGAACACACACACAGAGGAGACACACACACAGAGGAGACACAGGACACACAGAGGACACAAAGGACACACACACAGAGGATACACACACACACACACACACAGAAGAGACACACACACACACACACACACACACACAGAGGAAACATACACACACAGAGGACACACACACACAGGACACACACACACACACACACACAGAGGACACACATAGAGGACACACACAGACAGAGGACACACACAGACAGAGGACACACACACACACACACACACACACAGAGGACACACACACACACACAGAGGACACACACACACACACACAGAGGACACACACACACACAGAGGACACACACACACACACAGAGGACACACACACAGAGGACACACACACACAGAGGAGACACAGGACACACAGAGGACACACAGGACACACACACAGAGGAGACACACACACACACACACACAGAGGAGACACACACACACACACACACACACAGAGGAAACACACACACACACACACAGAGGAAACACACACACACACAGAGGACACACACACACACACACACACAGAGGACACACACACACACACACACAGAGGACACACACAGACAGAGGACACACACAGACAGAGGACACACACAGACAGAGGACACACACACACACACACACAGAGGACACACACACACACACAGAGGGCACACACACACACACACACAGAGGACACACACACACACAGAGGACACACACACAGAGGACACACACAGACAGGACACACACACACAGAGGACACACACACACACACACACATACATACATACACACACACACACAGAGGACACACACACACACACACACATAGGACACACACACACAGAGGAGACGCACACACACAGAGAGGACACACACACATACACACACACACACAGAGGACACACACACACACACACACATAGGACACACACACACAGAGGAGACGCACACACACAGAGAGGACACACACACATACACGCACACACACAGAGGACACAAACAGTTATTTGCATTGTATTTCAACTCCAATCTGAAATGTCATACAGTGTACCACTGGCTCATATCATATAAAACCACTGGCTCATATCATATAAAACCACTGGCTCATATCATATAAAACCACTGGCTCATATCATATAAAACCACTGGCTCATATCGTATAAAACCACTGGCTCATATCGTATAAAACCACTGGCTCATATCGTATAAAACCACTGGCTCATATCATATAAAACCACTGGCTCATATCGTATAAAACCACTGGCTCATATCATATAAAACCACTGGCTCATATCGTATAAAACCACTGGCTCATATCGTATAAAACCACTGGCTCATATCGTATAAAACCACTGGCTCATATCATATAAAACCACTGGCTCATATCGTATAAAACCACTGGCTCATATCGTATAAAACTCCTGGCTCATATCATATAAAACTACCTGCTGAAGACAGAACCAAGGTTGGTAAAACTCCTGGCTCATATCATATAAAACTACCTGCTGAAGACAGAACCAAGGTTGGTAAAACTCCTGGCTCATATCATATAAAACTACCTGCTGAAGACAGAACCAAGGTTGGTAAAACTCCTGGCTCATATCATATAAAACCACTGGCTCATATCGTATAAAACCCCTGGCTCATATCGTATAAAACCACTGGCTCATATCGTATAAAACCACTGGCTCATATCGTATAAAACCACTGGCTCATATCGTATAAAACCACTGGCTCATATCGTATAAAACTCCTGGCTCATATCATATAAAACCACTGGCTCATATCGTATAAAACCACTGGCTCATATCATATAAAACCACTAGCTCATATCGTATAAAACCACTGGCTCATATCATATAAAACCACTGGCTCATATCGTATAAAACCACTGGCTCATATCGTATAAAACCACTGGCTCATATCGTATAAAACCACTGGCTCATATCGTATAAAACCACTGGCTCATATCGTATAAAACCACTGGCTCATATCGTATAAAACCACTGGCTCATATCGTATAAAACCACTGGCTCATATCATATAAAACCACTGGCTCATATCGTATAAAACCACTGGCTCATATCATATAAAACCACTGGCTCATATCGTATAAAACCACTGGCTCATATCGTATAAAACCACTGGCTCATATCGTATAAAACTCCTGGCTCATATCATATAAAACTACCTGCTGAAGACAGAACCAAGGTTGGTAAAACTCCTGGCTCATATCATATAAAACTACCTGCTGAAGACAGAACCAAGGTTGGTAAAACTCCTGGCTCATATCATATAAAACTACCTGCTGAAGACAGAACCAAGGTTGGTAAAACTCCTGGCTCATATCATATAAAACCACTGGCTCATATCGTATAAAACCCCTGGCTCATATCGTATAAAACCACTGGCTCATATCGTATAAAACCACTGGCTCATATCGTATAAAACCACTGGCTCATATCGTATAAAACCACTGGCTCATATCGTATAAAACTCCTGGCTCATATCATATAAAACCACTGGCTCATATCGTATAAAACCACTGGCTCATATCATATAAAACCACTAGCTCATATCGTATAAAACCACTGGCTCATATCATATAAAACCACTGGCTCATATCGTATAAAACCACTGGCTCATATCGTATAAAACCACTGGCTCATATCGTATAAAACCACTGGCTCATATCGTATAAAACCACTGGCTCATATCGTATAAAACCACTGGCTCATATCGTATAAAACCACTGGCTCATATCGTATAAAACCACTGGCTCATATCATATAAAACCACTGGCTCATATCGTATAAAACCACTGGCTCATATCATATAAAACCACTGGCTCATATCGTATAAAACCACTGGCTCATATCGTATAAAACCACTGGCTCATATCGTATAAAACCACTGGCTCATATCATATAAAACCACTGGCTCATATCGTATAAAACCACTGGCTCATATCGTATAAAACTCCTGGCTCATATCATATAAAACTACCTGCTGAAGACAGAACCAAGGTTGGTAAAACTCCTGGCTCATATCATATAAAACTACCTGCTGAAGACAGAACCAAGGTTGGTAAAACTCCTGGCTCATATCATATAAAACTACCTGCTGAAGACAGAACCAAGGTTGGTAAAACTCCTGGCTCATATCATATAAAACTGAAGACAGAACCAAGGTTGGTAAAACTCCTGGCTCATATCATATAAAACCACTGGCTCATATCGTATAAAACCCCTGGCTCATATCGTATAAAACCACTGGCTCATATCGTATAAAACCACTGGCTCATATCGTATAAAACTCCTGGCTCATATCATATAAAACCACTGGCTCATATCGTATAAAACCACTGGCTCATATCGTATAAAACCACTGGCTCATATCATATAAAACCACTGGCTCATATCGTATAAAACCACTGGCTCATATCGTATAAAACCACTGGCTCATATCGTATAAAACCACTGGCTCATATCATATAAAACCACTGGCTCATATCGTATAAAACCACTGGCTCATATCGTATAAAACTCCTGGCTCATATCATATAAAACTACCTGCTGAAGACAGAACCAAGGTTGGTAAAACTCCTGGCTCATATCATATCAAACTACCTGCTGAAGACAGAACCAAGGTTGGTAAAACTCCTGGCTCATATCATATAAAACTACCTGCTGAAGACAGAACCAAGGTTGGTAAAACTCCTGGCTCATATCATATAAAACTACCTGCTGAAGACAGAACCAAGGTTGGTAAAACTCCTGGCTCATTTCATATAAAACTCCCTACTGAAGACAGAACCAAGGTTGGTAAAACTCCTGGCTCATATCATATAAAACCACTGGCTCATATCATATAAAACTGAAGACAGAACCAAGGTTGGTAAAACTCCTGGCTCATATCATATAAAACCACTGGCTCATATCGTATAAAACCACTGGCTCATATCGTATAAAACCACTGGCTCATATCGTATAAAACCACTGGCTCATATCGTATAAAACCACTGGCTCATATCGTATAAAACCACTGGCTCATATCATATAAAACCACTGGCTCATATCATATAAAACCACTGGCTCATATCATATAAAACCACTGGCTCATATCGTATAAAACCACTGGCTCATATCGTATAAAACTCCTGGCTCATATCATATAAAACTACCTGCTGAAGACAGAACCAAGGTTGGTAAAACTCCTGGCTCATATCATATAAAACTCCCTACTGAAGACAGAACCAAGGTTGGTAAAACTCCTGGCTCATATCATAGAAAACTCCCTACTGAAGACAGAACCAAGGTTGGTAAAACTCCTGGCTCATATCATATAAAACTGAAGACGGAACCAAGGTTGGTAAAACTCCTGGCTCATATCATATAAAACTCCCTACTGAAGACAGAACCAAGGTTGGTAAAACTCCTGGCTCATATCATAGAAAACTCCCTACTGAAGACAGAACTAAGGTTGGTAAAACGCATGGCACTTCACATACAGTTGTAGTCAGAAGTTTATATACACCTTAGCCAAATACATTTAAACTCAAGTTTTTCACAATTCCTGACATTTAATCCTAGTAAAAAGTCCCTGTTTTAGGTCAGTTAGGATCACCACTTTATTTTAAGAATGTGAAATGTCAGAATAATTGTAGATTATGTAGATAATTGTAATTTATTTAATTTCAGCTTTTATTTCTTTCATCACATTCCCAGTGGGTCAGAAGTGTACATACACTTAATTAGTATTTGGTAGCATTGCCTTTAAATTGTTTAACTTGGGTCAAATGTTTTGGGTAGCCTTCCACAAGCTTCCCACAATAAGTTGGGTGAATTTTGGCCCATTCCTCCTGACAGAGCTGATGTAACTGAGTCAGGTTTGTAGGCCTCCTTGCTCGCACACACTTTTTCAGTTCTGCCCACAAATGTTCTATGGGATTGAGGTCAAGGGCTTTGTGATGGCCACTCCAATACCTTGACTTTGTTGTCCTTAAGCCATTTTGCCACAATTATGGAAGTATGCTTCAGGGCATTGTCCATTTGGAAGACCCATTTGCGACCAAGCTTTAACTTCCTGACTGATTTTGCTTCAATATATCCACAAACTTTTCCTGCCTCATGATGCCATCTATTTTGTGAAGTGCACCAGTCCCTCGTGCAGCAAAGCACCCCATAACATGATGCTGCCACCCCCGTGCTTCACGGTTGGGATGGTGTTCTTCGGCTTGCAAGCCTCCCCCTTTATCCTCCAAACATAACAATGGTCATTATGGCCAAACAGTTCATTTTAATTCATCAGACCAGAGGACATTTCTCCAAGAAGTACGATCTTTGTCCCCAAGTGCAGTTGCAAACTGTAGTCTGGCTTTTTTATGGAGATTTTGGAGCAGTGGCTTCTTCCTTGCTGAGCGGCCTTTCAGTTTATGTCGATATAGGACTCGTATTACTGTGGATATAGATGCTTTTGTACCTGTTTCCTCCAGCATCTTCTCAGGGTCCTTTGCTGTTGTTCTGGGATTGATTTGCACTTTTCGCACCAAAGTACATTCATCTCTAGGAGACAGAACGTGTCTCCTTCCTGAGCGGTATGACGCCTGGTTCCATGGTGTTTATACTTGAGTACTATTGTTTGTACAGATGAACGTGGTACCTTCAGGCATTTGGAAATTGCTCCCAAGGATGAAGCAGTGAGTAATATACTCGGAAGCGGTGGATGGTGTGCACGCCTCCTGAGTCGGACTAGAAGTCCACTCCTTCATCCTCTTGTCCGGCGTCGTCATCTTGGAGCAGCCCCCCCCCCCCCCCCAGGAGGAATGGAACTGCCTCGGGGAGTTCACACAAAAAGGATCCAATTCAGGGAAGTCAAATTTCTGGTTGAAATGTTGATGAGTGACCGCCAAAAAAGCTTCAAAATCCCCCTCAACAAAATGTAATTAAATGAATGAAAAGTGTTGTTTCTGAAGAATATCATACCTCTTTTGAACTCCAACAGGAACCAGCGGTAGCAGAAATAGAAGTGGGTGGAGTCTCCATTCTGATGCATCAGCTCAAACAGCTCCGAGTCCAGGATCTGATGACGTCATCAAACAGACACCACACCAGAGCGGACCACAGGTTAGGGGTCACGTTAGGATCATTAGAGCGAGCACGCGCGCACTCACACGCACACACAGTCAGGGCGGCAGGTAGCCTAGTGGTTAGAGCGTTGGGCCAGTAACCGAAAGGTTGCTAAATCGAATCCCTGAGCTGACAAGGTCAAAAAATCTGTTGCCCCTAAAACAAGGCAGTTAACTCACTGTTCCTAGGCCGTCATTGTAAAATAATAATTTGTTCTTAACTGACTTGCCCTAGTTAACTAAAGGTTAACTAAAGGTTAAATAAAGGTTAACTAAAGGTTAACTAAAGGTTAACTAACGGTTAACTAAAGGTTAAATCAAGGTTAAGTAAATAAACACCAGACCTGTATGAGGGTGTGTGTCCATGGCTCCGCCGTTGGGGAAGTTCTGGCTCATCCTCTTCATCAGCTGGGTGAAACAGCTGTACGCCAGGCACTCTGGGGGAGGAAGAAGGGAAGGGAAGGGGGGGGGGTCAACAAATACTCTGGGGGAGGGAGGAAGGCATGGAGAGGGAGGAAGGCATGGAGAGGAAGGAGGGGGGGTGCGAGGGTCAACATATACTTTGGGGGAGGGAGGAAGGCATGGAGAGGGAGGAGGGGGGGTGAGGGTCAACACATACTCTGGGAGAGGGAGGAAGGCATGGAGAGGGAGGAGGGGGGGGTGCGAGGCGAGGGTCAACATATACTCTGGGAGAGGGAGGAAGGCATGGAGAGGGAGGAGGGGGGGGGCGAGGCGAGGGTCAACACATACTCTGGGAGAGGGAGGAGGAGGAGGAGGGCGAGGCGAGGGTCAACACATACTCTGGGAGAGGGAGGAGGAGGAGGAGGGCGAGGCGAGGGTCAACACATACTCTGGGAGAGGGAGGAGGAGGGGGGGGCGAGGCGAGGGTCAACACATACTCTGGGAGAGGGAGGAGGAGGGCGGGGCGAGGCGAGGGTCAACACATACTCTGGGAGAGGGAGGAGGAGGAGGAGGAGGGCGAGGCGAGGGTCAACACATACTCTGGGAGAGGGAGGAGGAGGAGGAGGGCGAGGCGAGGGTCAACACATACTCTGGGAGAGGGAGGAGGAGGAGGAGGGCGAGGCGAGGGTCAACACATACTCTGGGAGAGGGAGGAAGGCATGGAGAGGGAGGAGGGGGCGAGGCGAGGGTCAACACTCTGGGGGGGAACTGTACGTTTTCTGTATATTGTGACCAAGGTCTAGACACATACATTCCCCTTCACTCACTGATCACTGTGTAATGCAACGGCTAATGGGTAAAAGCTAATTGCAAATGGCTATAATTGCTAATGTATCATTACTAATTGCTAGCTAACAGCTAACGGCAAATGGCTAACAGGCTTCATAGGGCCCTGGTGCAGAGTATAGGGAATAGGGCCCCATTTGGGAGGCAGCCATGTTGACTGAGGTTCCATGTTGACTGAGGTTCCATGTTGACTGAGGTTCCATGTTGACTGAGATTCCATGTTGACTGAGGTTCCTACCATCGTCCAGGATGACCATGAGAGGAGCCAGCAGGTCACACATCCCCTGGACATAACCCATCTCCAGGTGATCCCACACATAGCTGGGACAGGATGGGGAAACAAAAGGGGGGAAGAGGGGAGAAAGAAGAGGGGTAAGAGGGGGTAAAGAAGAGGGGTAAGAGGGGGGAAAGAAGAGGGGTAAGAGGGGGTAAAGAAGAGGGGTAAGAGGGGGTAAAGAAGAGGGGTAAGAGGGGGGAAAGAAGAGGGGTAAGAGGGGGGAAAGAAGAGGGGTAAGAGGGGGGAAAGAAGAGGGGTAAGAGGGGGGAAAGAAGAGGGGTAAGAGGGGGGAAAGAAGAGGGTGGAGGAAGATTGGGGAAAAAGGGGGGAGGAAGAGGGGTAAGAGGGGGAAAAGAAGAGGGGTAAGAGGTGGAGGAAGAGGGGGGGAAAGAGGTGGAGGAAGAGGGGGGGAAAGAGGTGGAGGAAGAAGGAGGAAGAGGGGGAAAAGAAGAGGGGGGGAAGAAGGGGGAAGAGGGGGAAAAGAAGAGGGGGGGAAGAAGGGGAAGAGGGGGAAAAGAAGAGGGGGGGAAGAAGGGGGAAGAGGGGGAAAAGAAGAGGGGGGGAAGAAGGAGGAAGAGGGGGAAAAGAAGAGGGGGGGAAGAAGGGGGAAGAGGGGGAAAAGAAGAGGGGGGAAGAAGGGGGAAGAGGGGGAAAAGAAGAGGGGGGGAAGAAGGGGGAAGAGGGGGAAAAGAAGAGGGAAACACAAAGAAGAGACGGTGAAAAGAGTGAAATAATGAGCGATCGAGTGAGCAGATAAAAGTGTGTGTGCGTGCATGTGTTTGTTTACCTGCACATGATGTTGCGTAGTTTCTCCAGGTTAGCGGTCGTAAAGTAGCAGTAGTTACGGTCACAGCGTTGAACATCTTTATTTATCCTGTGGAGGTTCAGAGCCACTGTGTCCAACAGCTCAATCTGCACACACACACATACACACACGCTTCAATTTGATCTGTTTCAGTTCACATAAAGAGTAAATATCAATGCAGTAAAATTGCCTTCAGAGCAGTACCCAGAACAGTACTCAGAACAGTACTCAGAACAGTACCCAGAACAGTACTCAGAACAGTACCCAGAACAGTACTCAGAACAGTACCCAGCACAGTACCCAGAACAGTACTCAGAACAGTACCCAGAACAGTACTCAGAACAGTACTCAGAACAGTACTCAGAACAGTACCCAGAACAGTACCCAGAGCAGTACCCAGAACAGCATCCAGAACAGTACTCAGAACAGTACCCAGAACAGTACTCAGAACAGTACCCAGAACAGTACCCAGAACAGTACTCAGAACAGTACCCAGAACAGTACTCAGAACAGCATCCAGAACAGTACTCAGAACAGTACTCAGAACAGTACTCAGAACAGTACCCAGAACAGTACTCAGAACAGTACTCAGAACAGTACCCAGAACAGTACTCAGAACAGTACTCAGAACAGTAATCAGAACCGCATCCAGAACAGTACTCAGAACAGTACTCAGAACAGTACCCAGAACAGCATCCAGAACAGCATCCAGAACAGTACTCAGAACAGTATCCAGAACAGCATCCAGAACAGCATCCAGAACAGTATTGAGAACAGTACCCAGAACAGTACTCAGAACAGTACTCAGAACAGTACCCAGAACAGTACTCAGAACAGTACTCAGAACAGTACTCAGAACAGTACCCAGAATAGTACTCAGAACAGTACCCAGAACAGTACTCAGAACCGCATCCAGAACAGTACTCAGAACAGTACTCAGAACAGTACCCAGAATAGTACTCAGAACACTACCCAGAACAGTACTCAGAACAGCATCCAGAACAGTACCCAGAAAAGTACCCAGAACAGTACCCAGAATAGTACTCAGAACAGTACCCAGAATAGTACTCAGAACAGTACCCAGAACAGTACTCAGAACAGCATCCAGAACAGTACCCAGAAAAGTACCCAGAACAGTACCCAGAACAGCATCCAGAACAGCATCCAGAACAGTACCCAGAACAGTACTCAGAACAGTACCCAGAACAGTACCCAGAACAGTACCCAGAACAGTACCCAGAACAGCATCCAGAACAGCATCCAGAACAGCACCCAGAACAGCATCCAGAACAGCATCCAGAACAGCACCCAGAACAGTACCCAGAACAGCATCCAGAACAGCATCCAGAACAGTATCCAGAACAGTACTCAGAACAGTACCCAGAACAGTACTCCCCCCCCCCCTTGGGTTGTGCCGTGGCGGAGGTCTTTGTGGGCTATACTCAGCCTTGTCTCAGGATGGTAAGTTGGTGGTTGAAGATATCCCTCTAGTGTTGTGGGGGCTGTGCTTTGGCAAAGTGGGTGGGGTTATATCCTTCCTGTTTGGCCCTGTCCGGGGGTGTCCTCGGATGGGGCCACAGTGTCTCCTGACCCCTCCTGTCTCAGCCTCCAGTATTTATGCTGCAGTAGTTTATGTGTCGGGGGGCTAGGGTCAGTTTGTTATATCTGGAGTACTTCTCCTGTCCTATTCGGTGTCCTGTGTGAATCTAAGTGTGCGTTCTCTAATTCTCTCCTTCTCTCTTTCTCTCTCTCGGAGGACCTGAGCCCTAGGACCATGCCCCAGGACTACCTGACATGATGACTCCTTGCTGTCCCCAGTCCACCTGGCTGTGCTGCTGCTCCAGTTTCAACTGACCTGAGCCATAGGACCATGCCCCAGGAATACCTGACATGATGACTCCTTGCTGTCCCCAGTCCACCTGACTGTGCTGCTTCTCCAGTTTCAACTATTCTGCCTTATTATTATTCGACCATGCTGGTCATTTATGAACATTTGAACATCTTGACCATGTTTTGTTATAATCTCCACCCGGCACAGCCAGAAGAGGACTGGCCACCCCACATAGCCTGGTTCCTCTCTAGGTTTCTTCCTAGGTTTTGGCCTTTCTAGGGAGTTTTTCCTAGCCACCGTGCTTCTACACCTGCATTGCTTGCTGTTTGGGGTTTTAGGCTGGGTTTCTGTACAGCACTTTGAGATATCAGCTGATGTACGAAGGGCTATATTAATAAATTTGATTTGATTTGATTACTCAGAACAGTACCCAGAACAGTACTCAGAACAGTACTCAGAACAGTACCCAGAACAGTACCCAGAACAGTACTCAGAACAGTACTCAGAACAGTACCCAGAACAGTACTCAGAACAGTACCCAGAAGAGTACTCAGAACAGTACCCAGAACAGTACCCAGAACAGTACCCAGAACAGCATCCAGAACAGTACTCAGAACAGCATCCAGAACAGTACTCAGAACAGTACCCAGAACAGTACTCAGAACAGTACTCAGAACAGTACCCAGAACAGTTCTCAGAACAGTACCCAGAACAGTACCCAGAACAGTACTCAGAACATTACTCAGAACAGTACCCAGAACAGTACTCAGAACAGTACTCAGAACAGCACCCAGAACAGTACCCAGAACAGTACTCAGAACAGTACTCAGAACAGTACCCAGAACAGTACTCAGAACAGTACTCAGAACAGTACCCAGAACAGCATCCAGAACAGTACCCAGAACAGCATCCAGAACAGTACTCAGAACAGCATCCAGAACAGTACCCAGAACAGCACCCAGAACAGTACCCAGAACAGTACTCAGAACAGTACTCAGAACAGCATCCAGAACAGTACCCAGAACAGTACCCAGAACAGTACTCAGAACAGTACCCAGAACAGTACTCAGAACAGTACCCAGAACAGTACCCAGAACAGTACTCAGAACAGTACTCAGAACAGCATCCAGAACAGTACTCAGAACAGTACTCAGAACAGTACCCAGAACAGTACTCAGAACAGTACTCAGAACAGTACCCAGAACAGTACCCAGAACAGTACCCAGAACAGTACCCAGAACAGTACCCAGAACAGTACTCAGAACAGTACTCAGAACAGTACCCAGAACAGTACCCAGAACAGTACTCAGAACAGTACTCAGAACAGTACCCAGAACAGTACTCAGAACAGTACCCAGAACAGTACCCAGAACAGTACCCAGAACAGTACTCAGAACAGTACCCAGAACAGTACCCAGAACAGTACCCAGAACAGTACTCAGAACAGTACCCAGAACAGTACTCAGAACAGTACTCAGAACAGTACTCAGAACAGTACCCAGAACAGTACCCAGAACAGTACTCAGAACAGTACTCAGAACAGTACCCAGAACAGTACTCAGAACAGTACCCAGAACAGTACCCAGAACAGTACCCAGAACAGTACTCAGAACAGTACACAGAACAGTACTCAGAACAGTACTCAGAACAGCATCCAGAACAGTACCCAGAACAGTACCCAGAACAGTACCCAGAACAGTACCCAGAACAGTACTCAGAACATTACCCAGAACAGTACTCAGAACAGTACCCAGAACAGTACCCAGAACAGTACTCAGAACAGTACTCAGAACAGCATCCAGAACAGTACTCAGAACAGTACTCAGAACAGTACCCAGAACAGTACCCAGAACAGTACCCAGAACAGTACTCAGAACAGTACTCAGAACAGCATCCAGAACAGTACTCAGAACAGTACTCAGAACAGTACCCAGAACAGTACCCAGAACAGTACTCAGAACAGTACTCAGAACAGTACTCAGAACAGTACTCAGAACAGTACTCAGAACAGTACCCAGAACAGTACCCAGAACAGCATCCAGAACAGTACTCAGAACAGCATCCAGAACAGTACTCAGAACAGCATCCAGAACAGTACCCAGAACAGTACTCAGAACAGTACTCAGAACAGTACTCAGAACAGTACTCAGAACAGTAACCAGAACAGTACTCAGAACAGTACTCAGAACAGTACTCAGAACAGTACTCAGAACAGCATCCAGAACAGTACCCAGAACAGTACTCAGAACAGTACTCAGAACAGTAACCAGAACAGTACTCAGAACAGTACTCAGAACAGTACTCAGAACAGCATCCAGAACAGTACCCAGAACAGTACTCAGAACAGTACTGATCTATGTGTTTCGATATGCAATTCAATGATGCTCCCTGTGAGTGCAGGGAGTCTTTATTGAGTATCTGTCGCTGTGTGTGTGTGTGTGTGTGTGTGTGTGTGTGTGTGTGTGTGTGTGTGTGTGTGTGTGTGTGTGTGTGTGTGTGTGTGTGTGTGTGTGTGTCCAGTACTTACCGTATAGGAGGAGAGTGAAGGCATCCCCTCTGCTCCTCCATTCTCATTGGTCATCAACTTATCCAGCTGACTGCACAGCATCTCCTCACTAAACCAATCCTGTCGCCCCTTCTCCTCCGTCACACTGCACGAGTGTGGCCGAGCCTCCTCCGCTGCTCCCCCCTCCTCCCCTGCTCCCCCCTTCTCCTCCGTGCTCTGTCCATCGTTGATAGAGGAGAGAATCTGAGAGTGCCCGGAGGTGACAGAGTAGTTCCGGGAGGATGGGAGGCCGGAGTCAGGGGAGTCAAACTCCACTAGGGGACGCTCATCAGGAGCTAGTGCCCCACTGACTGTGGGGAGAATCACTGTAGAGTGGCCGGGGGTGTCTCTCCCTCCCCCTTCTGGGGTTTCCTGCCCCCCCGCCCCTGCGTCGGGCTCATCCACTGACATGAACACCTGGCAGGAGGGAGGAGGGAGGAGAAAGCAGGAGGGTTGGGGATGACGGAGAAGGGCGGAGGAGGAGGGAGGAAGGGGGAGGAGGGAGGAAAAGGAGGGAGAAGGCAGGAGGCTTGAGGAGGACGGAGAAGGGGGGAGGAGGAGGGAGGAAGGGGGGAGAATGCAGAAGGCTTGAGGAGGACGGAGAAAGGGGGAGGATAAGGGGGAGAAGGCAGGAGGATGAAGAAGGGGGGAGGAGGAGGGAGGAAAAGGAGGGAGAAGGCAGGAGGATTGGGGAGGATGGAGAAGGGGGGAGGAGGAGGGAGGAGGGGTAGAGATGTTTTTTTTATTTTAAAAAACAAACAGTAAAACTACCCTTTCTAGTTATATGTAATGTTTGCACGTGTTGTTGTAATGATTAAAATAATAAACTTTATTCAATCAACCAATCAATCAACCAACCAATTAATCAACCAATCAATCAACCAACCAATTAAT
>NC_092170.1:41374976-41382476 GCF_045791955.1 Oncorhynchus clarkii lewisi
GGTGAGGCAATCATTTGAGAAACCAAGGCTGTCGAGTCTGCCGATGAGGATGTGGTGATTGACAGAGTCGAAAGCCTTGGCCAGATCAATGAATACGGTTATAGGGGGGAAGGTAGTGTGTGGTTATAGGGAGAAAGGTAGTGTGTGGTTATAGGGGGGGGGGGAGGTAGTGTGTGGTTATAGGGGGGGTAAGGTAGTGTGTGGTTATAGGGGGGGGGGGGGGGTAGTGTGTGGTTATAGGGGGGAAAGGTAGTGTGTGGTTATAGGGGGGGAAAGGTAGTGTGTGGTTATAGGGGGGGGGGGGTAGTGTGTGGTTATAGGGGGGGGGGGGGGTAGTGTGTGGTTATAGGGGGGAAAGGTAGTGTGTGGTTATAGGGGGGGGAAGGTAGTGTGTGGTTATAGGGGGGGGGGGGGGTAGTGTGTGGTTATAGGGGGGGGAAGGTGGTGTGTGGTTATAGGGGGGGGGGGGGGGTAGTGTGTGGTTATAGGGGGGGGAGGTAGTGTGTGGTTATAGGGGGGGGAAAGGTAGTGTGTGGTTATAGGGGGGGGGGGGGGAGGTAGGTACTTGTATTTAAGAGCAATTGGAGGCCACGGAAGGAGAGTTGTATGGCATTGAAGCTTGCCTGGAGGATTGTTAACACAGTGTCCAAAGAAGGGCCAGAACTATACAGAATGGTGTCGTCTGCGTAGAGGTGGATCAGAGACTCACCAGCAGCAAGAGCGACCTCATTGATGTATACAGAGAAGAGAGTCGGTCCAAGAATTGAACCTTGTGGCACCCCCATAGAGACTGCCAGAGGTCCGGACAGCAGACCCTCCGATTTGACACACTGAACTCTATCAGAGAAGTAGTTGGTGAACCAGGTGAGGCAATCATTTGAGAAACCAAGGCTGTCGAGTCTGCCGATGAGGATGTGGTGATTGACAGAGTCGAAAGCCTTGGCCAGATCAATGAATACGGTTATAGGGGGGGGAAGGTAGTGTGTGGTTATAGGGGGGGGGGAAGGTAGTGTGTGGTTATAGGGAGAAAGGTAGTGTGTGGTTATAGGGGGGGGGGGGAAGGTAGTGTGTGGTTATAGGGGGGGTAAGGTAGTGTGTGGTTATAGGGGGGGGAGGTAGTGTGTGGTTATAGGGGGGAAAGGTAGTGTGTGGTTATAGGGGGGAAAGGTAGTGTGTGGTTATAGGGGGGGAAAGGTAGTGTGTGGTTATAGGGGGGGGGGAGGTAGTGTGTGGTTATAGGGGGGGGGAAGGTAGTGTGTGGTTATAGGGGGGGGAAAGGTAGTGTGTGGTTATAGGGGGGGGGAAGGTAGTGTGTGGTTATAGGGGGGGGGGGTAGTGTGTGGTTATAGGGGGGGGGGAGGTGGTGTGTGGTTGTAGGGGGGGGGGGTAGTGTGTGGTTATAGGGGGGGGGGAGGTAGTGTGTGGTTATAGGGGGGGGAAAGGTAGTGTGTGGTTATAGGGGGGGGGGGAAGGTAGTGTGTGGTTATAGGGGGGGGGAGGTAGTGTGTGGTTATAGGGGGGGAGAGGTAGTGTGTGGTTATAGGGGGGGGGGAAAGGTAGTGTGTGGTTATAGGGGGGGGGGGAAGGTAGTGTGTGGTTATAGGGGAGGGGAAAGGTAGTGTGTGGTTATAGGGGGGAAAGGTAGTGTGTGGTTATAGGGGGGGGAAGGTAGTGTGTGGTTATAGGGGGGGGAAGGTAGTGTGTGGTTATAGGGGGGAAAGGTAGTGTGTGGTTATAGGGGGGGGAAGGTAGTGTGTGGTTATAGGGGGGGGGGGTAGTGTGTGGTTATAGGGGGGGGAGAGGTAGTGTGTGGTTATAGGGGGGGGGGAAAGGTAGTGTGTGGTTATAGGGGGGGGGGGAAGGTAGTGTGTGGTTATAGGGGAGGGGAAAGGTAGTGTGTGGTTATAGGGGGGAAAGGTAGTGTGTGGTTATAGGGGGGGGGAAGGTAGTGTGTGGTTATAGGGGGGGGAAGGTAGTGTGTGGTTATAGGGGGGAAAGGTAGTGTGTGGTTATAGGGGGGGGAAGGTAGTGTGTGGTTATAGGGGGGGGGAGGTAGTGTGTGGTTATAGGGGGGGGAAGGTAGTGTGGGGTTATAGGGGGGGGAAGGTAGTGTGTGGTTATAGGGGGGGGGAAGGTAGTGTGTGGTTATAGGGGGGAAAGGTAGTGTGTGGTTATAGGGGGGGGGGAGGTAGTGTGTGGTTATAGGGGGGGGAAGGTAGTGTGTGGTTATAGGGGGGGGGAGGTAGTGTGTGGTTATAGGGGGGGGAAGGTAGTGTGTGGTTATAGGGGGGGGGAAGGTAGTGTGTGGTTATAGGGGGGGGAAGGTAGTGTGTGGTTATAGGGGGGGGGGGTAGTGTGTGGTTATAGGGGGGGTAGTGTGTGGTTATAGGGGGGAAAGGTAGTGTGTTGTTATAGGGGGGAAAAGTAGTGTGTTGTTATAGGGGAGGGGAGGTAGTGTGTGGTTATAGGGGGGGGGGGTAGTGTGTGGTTATAGGGGGGGAAGGTAGTGTGTGGTTATAGGGGGGGGGAGGTAGTGTGTGGTTATAGGGGGGAAAGGTAGTGTGTGGTTATAGGGGGGGAAAGGTAGTGTGTGGTTATAGGGGGGGGGGGGTAGTGTGTGCTTATAGGGGGGGGGGGAAGGTAGTGTGTGGTTATAGGGGGGAAAGGTAGTGTGTGGTTATAGGGGGGGGGGAGGTAGTGTGTGGTTATAGGGGGGGGGGTAGTGTGTGGTTATAGGGGGGGGGAAGGTAGTGTGTGGTTATAGGGGGGGGAAGGTAGTGTGTGGTTATAGGGGGGAAAGGTAGTGTGTGGTTATAGGGGGGGGAAGGTAGTGTGTGGTTATAGGGGGGGGGGAGGTAGTGTGTGGTTATAGGGGGGGGAAGGTAGTGTGGGGTTATAGGGGGGGGAAGGTAGTGTGTGGTTATAGGGGGGGGGAAGGTAGTGTGTGGTTATAGGGGGGAAAGGTAGTGTGTGGTTATAGGGGGGGGGGAGGTAGTGTGTGGTTATAGGGGGGGAGAGGTAGTGTGTGGTTATAGGGGGGGGGGAAAGGTAGTGTGTGGTTATAGGGGGGGGGGAAGGTAGTGTGTGGTTATAGGGGAGGGGAAAGGTAGTGTGTGGTTATAGGGGGGAAAGGTAGTGTGTGGTTATAGGGGGGGGGAAGGTAGTGTGTGGTTATAGGGGGGGGAAGGTAGTGTGTGGTTATAGGGGGGAAAGGTAGTGTGTGGTTATAGGGGGGGGAAGGTAGTGTGTGGTTATAGGGGGGGGGGGTAGTGTGTGGTTATAGGGGGGGGAGAGGTAGTGTGTGGTTATAGGGGGGGGGGGAAAGGTAGTGTGTGGTTATAGGGGGGGGGGGAAGGTAGTGTGTGGTTATAGGGGAGGGGAAAGGTAGTGTGTGGTTATAGGGGGGAAAGGTAGTGTGTGGTTATAGGGGGGGGGGAAGGTAGTGTGTGGTTATAGGGGGGAAGGTAGTGTGTGGTTATAGGGGGGAAAGGTAGTGTGTGGTTATAGGGGGGGGAAGGTAGTGTGTGGTTATAGGGGGGGGAGGTAGTGTGTGGTTATAGGGGGGGGAAGGTAGTGTGGGGTTATAGGGGGGGGAAGGTAGTGTGTGGTTATAGGGGGGGGGAAGGTAGTGTGTGGTTATAGGGGGGAAAGGTAGTGTGTGGTTATAGGGGGGGGGGAGGTAGTGTGTGGTTATAGGGGGGGAAAGGTAGTGTGTGGTTATAGGGGGGGGAAGGTAGTGTGTGGTTATAGGGGGGGGGAGGTAGTGTGTGGTTATAGGGGGGGGAAGGTAGTGTGTGGTTATAGGGGGGAAAGGTAGTGTGTGGTTATAGGGGGGGGGAGGTAGTGTGTGGTTATAGGGGGGGGAAGGTAGTGTGTGGTTATAGGGGGGGGGAAGGTAGTGTGTGGTTATAGGGGGGGGAAGGTAGTGTGTGGTTATAGGGGGGGGGGAAGGTAGTGTGTGGTTATAGGGGGGGGAAGGTAGTGTGTGGTTATAGGGGGGGGGGTAGTGTGTAGTTATAAGGGGGGTAGTGTGTGGTTATAGGGGGGAAAGGTAGTGTGTTGTTATAGGGGGGAAAAGTAGTGTGTTGTTATAGGGGAGGGGAGGTAGTGTGTGGTTATAGGGGGGGGGGGGGGTAGTGTGTGGTTATAGGGGGGGAAGGTAGTGTGTGGTTATAGGGGGGGGGGGGGTAGTGTGTGGTTATAGGGGGGAAAGGTAGTGTGTGGTTATAGGGGGGGAAAGGTAGTGTGTGGTTATAGGGGGGGGGAGGTAGTGTGTGCTTATAGGGGGGGGGAAGGTAGTGTGTGGTTATAGGGGGGGGGAAGGTAGTGTGTGGTTATAGGGGGGGGGGTAGTGTGTGGTTATAGGGGGGGGGAGGTGGTGTGTGGTTATAGGGGGGGGGGGTAGTGTGTGGTTATAGGGGGGGAAGGTAGTGTGTGGTTATAGGGGGGGGAAAGGTAGTGTGTGGTTATAGGGGAGGGGAAAGGTAGTGTGTGGTTATAGGGGGGAAAGGTAGTGTGTGGTTATAGGGGGGGGGGGAGGTAGTGTGTGGTTATAGGGGGGGGAAGGTAGTGTGTGGTTATAGGGGGGAAAGGTAGTGTGTGGTTATAGGGGGGGGAAGGTAGTGTGTGGTTATAGGGGGGGGGAAGGTAGTGTGTGGTTATAGGGGGGGGAAGGTAGTGTGGGGTTATAGGGGGGGAAGGTAGTGTGTGGTTATAGGGGGGGGGGTAGTGTGTGGTTATAGGGGGGGGGGGTAGTGTGTGGTTATAGGGGGGGGGAGAGGTAGTGTGTGGTTATAGGGGGGGGGGGAGGTAGTGTGTGGTTATAGGGGGGGGGGGGGGGAGGTAGTGTGTGGTTATAGGGGAGGGGAAAGGTAGTGTGTGGTTATAGGGGGGAAAGGTAGTGTGTGGTTATAGGGGGGGGGAGGTAGTGTGTGGTTATAGGGGGGGGAAGGTAGTGTGTGGTTATAGGGGGGAAAGGTAGTGTGTGGTTATAGGGGGGGGAAGGTAGTGTGTGGTTATAGGGGGGGGGAAGGTAGTGTGTGGTTATAGGGGGGGGAAGGTAGTGTGGGGTTATAGGGGGGGAAGGTAGTGTGTGGTTATAGGGGGGGGGGAGGTAGTGTGTGGTTATAGGGGGGAAAGGTAGTGTGTGGTTATAGGGGGGGGGAGGTAGTGTGTGGTTATAGGGGGGGGAGGTAGTGTGTGGTTATAGGGGGGGGGGTAGTGTGTAGTTATAGGGGGGGTAGTGTGTGGTTATAGGGGGGAAAGGTAGTGTGTTGTTATAGGGGGGAAAAGTAGTGTGTTGTTATAGGGGAGGGGAGGTAGTGTGTGGTTATAGGGGGGGGGGGTAGTGTGTGGTTATAGGGGGGGAAGGTAGTGTGTGGTTATAGGGGGGGGTAGTGTGTGGTTATAGGGGGGGGGGGTAGTGTGTGGTTATAGGGGGGGGGGGTAGTGTGTGGTTATAGGGGGGGAGGTAGTGTGTGGTCATAGGGGGGAAAGGTAGTGTGTGGTTATAGGGGGGGGGGAAGGTAGTGTGTGGTTATAGGGGGGGGGGGGAGGTAGTGTGTGGTTATAGGGGGGAAAGGTAGTGTGTTGTTATAGGGGGGAAAAGTAGTGTGTTGTTATAGGGGAGGGGAGGTAGTGTGTGGTTATAGGGGGGGGGGGTAGTGTGTGGTTATAGGGGGGGAAGGTAGTGTGTGGTTATAGGGGGGGGTAGTGTGTGGTTATAGGGGGGGGGGGTAGTGTGTGGTTATAGGGGGGGGGGGTAGTGTGTGGTTATAGGGGGGGAGGTAGTGTGTGGTCATAGGGGGGAAAGGTAGTGTGTGGTTATAGGGGGGGGAAGGTAGTGTGTGGTTATAGGGGGGGGGGGGAGGTAGTGTGTGGTTATAGGGGGGAAAGGTAGTGTGTGGTTATAGGGGGGGGAAGGTAGTGTGTGGTTATAGGGGGGGGGAGGTAGTGTGTGGTTATAGGGGGGGGAAGGTAGTGTGTGGTTATAGGGGGGGGAGGTAGTGTGTTGTTATAGGGGGGAAAGGTAGTGTGTTGTTATAGGGGGGGAAAGGTAGTGTGTGGTTATAGGGGGGGGGGGGGAGGTAGTGTGTGGTTATAGGGGGGAAAGGTAGTGTGTGGTTATAGGGGGGGGGGGAGGTAGTGTGTGGTTATAGGGGGGGGAAGGTAGTGTGTTGTTATAGGGGGGGAAAGGTAGTGTGTGGTTATAGGGGGGGGGGGGGGGAAGGTAGTGTGTGGTTATTGGGGGGGGGGGGGGGGGTAGTGTGTGGTTATAGGGGGGGGGGGGGAGGTAGTGTGTGGTTATAGGGGGGGGAAAGGTAGTGTGTGGTTATAGGGGGGGGGGAGGTAGTGTGTGGTTATAGGGGGGGGGGGGTAGTGTGTGGTTATAGGGGGGGGAAGGTAGTGTGTGGTTATAGGGGGGGGAAGGTAGTGTGTGGTTATAGGGGGGGGGAAGGTAGTGTGTGGTTATAGGGGGGGGTAGTGTGTGGTTATAGGGGGGGGGGGGGGTAGTGTGTGGTTATAGGGGGGGAAGGTAGTGTGTGGTTATAGGGGGGGAGAGGTAGTGTGTGGTTATAGGGGGGGGGGGGTAGTGTGTGGTTATAGGGGGGGAGAGGTAGTGTGTGGTTATAGGGGGGGGGGGGTAGTGTGTGGTTATAGGGGGGGAGAGGTAGTGTGTGGTTATAGGGGGGGGGGGGTAGTGTGTGGATATAGGGGGAGAAAGGTAGTGTGTGGTTATAGGGGGAGAAAGGTAGTGTGTGGTTGTAGGGGGGGGGGGGGTAGTGTGGTTATAGGGAGAAAGGTACCTTTTGGGACACATCCTAAGTCAACTTGTCCCAGCTGGCAGAAAACAAATTCACAATGACCCACAATGTTGCTAAATATTATGTAGGTTGTGGTGTGGTGAATTTAAATATCACCATGGTTACTTCATACTGCACTAAACCCATCTGATGGGGAAACGTTTTTGTCAATTTTCATATATACATATTTTGTTTTACATGAATTGAAAGCAGTAACTCCCCTCAATATACCATTAACATTGAATGACAATAAGAGACCAAGAAAATGTATTCAAAATAGCTTCCAGAAGTTTAACTTTAACGGTAAAACATGGACGTTTTGGAGATGAGGTTTTTATCCAACAGGGACGCTACAGTATGTTGAATATTTCAATATATATATCATTTTGTTTTCTCCCCAAAATCCAATCCTCTTATCCTCTTTGAATGTAATTGACAACGATGCAATTTTTCCTTGTGTCCTTATCTCGTTCCGACTGGGCACACCAAACGTGGGTAATATTTGGTTGAGACGTCGATCGATGAGAGTTCAACCTCGTATTCACACACTCAAAAAGACAGCCAGAAGTTAGTTGAATTCCCAGTGTTTTATCACCATGCTATCAATCATATAAAAACACAACCAAATACCAATGGGAAAAACCATGTCTGATTTTTTTGGGGGGGGTTTAGTTCTCATCTAAAAGAGTTATCACTG
>NC_092170.1:41387476-41419976 GCF_045791955.1 Oncorhynchus clarkii lewisi
GTCCACCACCCAGGACAATGGATCGGATCCTCTGTTTAGTCCACCACCCAGGACAATGGATCGGATCCTCTGTTTAGTCCACCACCCAGGACAATGGATCGGATCCTCTGTTTGGACCACCACCCAGGACAATGGATCGGATCCTCTGTTTAGTCCACCACCCAGGACAATGGATCGGATCCTCTGTTTGGACCACCACCCAGGACAATGGATCGGATCCTCTGTTTAGTCCACCACCCAGGACAATGGATCGGATCCTCTGTTTAGTCCACCACCCAGGACAATGGATCGGATCCTCTGTTTAGTCCACCACCCAGGACAATGGATCGGATCCTCTGTTTAGTCCACCACCCAGGACAATGGATCGGATCCTCTGTTTAGTCCACCACCCAGGACAATGGATCGGATCCTCTGTTTAGTCCACCACCCAGGACAATGGATCGGATCCTCTGTTTAGTCCACCACCCAGGACAATGGATCGGATCCTCTGTTTAGTCCACCACCCAGGACAATGGATCGGATCCTCTGTTTGGACCACCACCCAGGACAATGGATCGGATCCTCTGTTTAGTCCACCACCCAGGACAATGGATCGGATCCTCTGTTTAGTCCACCACCCAGGACAATGGATCGGATCCTCTGTTTAGTCCACCACCCAGGACAATGGATCGGATCCTCTGTTTAGTCCACCACCCAGGACAATGGATCGGATCCTCTGTTTAGTCCACCACCCAGGACAATGGATCGGATCCTCTGTTTGGACCACCACCCAGGACAATGGATCGGATCCTCTGTTTAGTCCACCACCCAGGACAATGGATCGGATCCTCTGTTTAGTCCACCACCCAGGACAATGGATCGGATCCTCTGTTTAGTCCACCACCCAGGACAATGGATCAGATCCTCTGTTTAGTCCACCACACAGGACAATGGATCAGATCCTCTGTTTAGTCCACCACCCAGGACAATGGATCGGATCCTCTGTTTAGTCCACCACCCAGGACAATGGATCGGATCCTCTGTTTAGTCCACCACCCAGGACAATGGATCAGATCCTCTGTTTAGTCCACCACCCAGGACAATGGATCGGATCCTAGCCTGGCGACTAAAAACAACAGGGCCGTAGAAGGGGCAGACAGAGCGGTCTTCTGGTCAGGCTCCGTAGACGGGCACATCGCCCACCGCTCCCGAGTATACTACTCGCCAATGTCCAGTCTCTTGACAACAAGGTAGACGAAATCTGAGTAAGGGTTGCCTTCCAGAGAGACATCAGAGACTGTAACATTCTCTGTTTCACGGAAACATGGCTCACTCGGGATACGTCATCAGAGTCGGTACAGCCACCTGGCTTCTTCACGCATCGCGCCGACAGACACAAACATCTCTCTGGTAAGAAGAAGGGCGGGTGTGTATGCCTTATGATTAACGAGACGTGGTGTGATCATAACAACATACAGGAACTCAAGTCCTTTTGCTCACCTAACCTAGAATTCCTCACAATCAAATGCTGACCGCATTATCTACCAAGAGAGTTCTCTTCGATCATAATCACAGTCGTGTATATATTCCCCCCATGCAGACACATCGATTTGCTTACCGCCCCAATAGGTCCACAGACGATGCAATCGCACTGCACACTGCCCTAACCCATCTGGACAAGAGGAACACCTATGTAAGAATGCTGTTCATCGACTACAGCTCAGCGTTAAACACCACAGTACCCTCCAAAACTCGTTATTAAGCTCGAGACCCTGGGTCTTGACCCCGCTCTGTGCAACTTGGTCCTGGACTTCCTGACGGTGAGGGTAGATAACAACATCTCCACCCCGCTGATCCTCAACACTGGGGCCCCTCAAGGGCGTGTTCTGAGCCCTCTCCTGTACTCCCTGTTCACCCATGACTGCATTGTCATGCACGCCTCTAACTCAATTATTAAGTTTGCAGACGACACTACAGTTGTAGGCTTGATTACCAACAACAACGAGGCGGCCTACAGGGAGGAGGTGAGGGCCCCCGGCGTGTGGTGTCAGGAAAATAACCTCACATTCAATGTCAACAAAACAAAGGAGATGATCGTGGACTTCAGGAAACAGCAGAGGGAACAGCCCCCTATCCACATCGACGGGACAGTAGTGGAGAGGGTAGTAAGTTTTAAGTTCCTCAGCGTACACATCATGGACAAACTGATATGGTCCACCCACACAGACAGCGTGGGGAAGAAGGCGCAACAGCGCCTCTTCAACCTCAGGAGGCTGAAGAAATTTGGCTTGTCAACAAAAGCACTCACAAACTTTTACAGATGCACAATCGAGAGCATCCTGTCGGGCTGTATCACCGCCTGGTACGGCAACTGCTCCGCCCACAACCGTAAGGCTCTCCAGAGGGTAGTGAGGTCTGCACAACGCATCATCGGGGGCAAACTACCTGCCCTCCAGGACACCTACACCACCTGATGTCACAGGAAGGCCAAAAATATCATCAAGGACAACAACCACCCGAGCCACTGCCTTTCACCCCGTTATCATCCAGAAGGCGGGGTCAGTACAGGTGCATCAAAGCTGGGACCGAGAGACTGAAAAACAGCTTCTATCTCAAGGCCATCAGACTGTTAAACAGCCACCACTAACATTGAGTGGCTGCTGCCAACAAACTGACTCATCTCTAGCCACTTTAATAATGAAAAAATTAGGTAATAAATGTATCACTAGCCACTTTAAACAATGCCACTTTATATAATGTTTACATACCCTACATTACTCATCTCATATGTATATACTGTCCTCTATACCATCTACTGCATCTTGCCTTAGCCGTTCGGCCATCACTCATTTATATATTTTTATATACATATACTTATTCATTCTTTTACACTTGTGTGTATAAGGTAGTTGTTGTGAAATTGTTAGGTTAGATTACTTGTTAGATATTACTGCATGGTCGGAACTAGAAGCACAAGCATTTTGCTACACTCGCATTAATATCTGCTAATCATGTGTATGTGACAGTCTATGGAATCTTCCTCCTGTCACACAGTCTCCTATTTGTGGTTTGATCTGAAAACATTGGGTAGATGAATTCAATATAGCCAGTCTGTTTGTGCCATCATGCCACCTCCTTGTCATGCCATGCTTGTCATATTTGGGTTGACAATGCCAATGGAGTTGGTGACAACACAAACAAGACCTGGGACCAGGCTAAAAGGAAACAGGACCTGGAACCAGGCTAAATGCCGTATGGTAGATGGCTAAATGATGCCCACTGGGTATCACATCTAATTTCCCCTTTCAGGTGCCCTGCACTCATTCAAAAAGCCTTCACGGCTGACCCTAGCCTAGAAGCCCTCACGACTGGTCCTAGCCCAGAAGCCTTCACGACTGATCCTAGCCCAGAAGCCCTAACAGCTGACCCTAGCCTAGAAGCCTTCACGGCTGACCCTAGCCTAGAATCCCTCACGACTGATCCTAGCCCAGAAGCCTTCACGACTGACCCTAGCCTAGAAGCCTTCACGACTGATCCTAGCCCAGAAGCCTTCACGACTGATCCTAGCCCAGAAGCCTTCACAGCTGACCCTAGCCTAGAAGCCTTCACGGCTGACCCTAGCCTAGAAGTCCTCACGGCTGACCCTAGCCTAGAAGCCCTCATAGCTGACCCTAGCCTAGAAGTCCTCACAGCTGACCCTAGCCTAGAAACCCTCATGGCTAACCCTAGCCTGGAAGCTTTTCAGGTCAAATGTCTAGTAGTGCCTACCCTACATCACACTGTTCATTGATTCTCCAGTCCGCCCTGGGGCTTCTGCAATGAAGCCAGTCTTGGGGGGGGGCAGATGAGGCCTGTGCATGTGTGTAGCTACATTAGTCATTGTCAATATTGGAAATCCTTATTTGCTTTGCTGAATGGATACTGTGCTGCTGCCTGATCCAACAGACTGGCTACTGGCTGATCCAACAGACTGGCTACTGGCTGATCCAACAGACTGGCTACTGGCTGATCCAGCAGACTGGCTACTGGCTGATCCAACAGACTGGCTACTGGCTGATCCAACAGACTGGCTACTGATTGATCCAGCAGACTGGCTACTGGCTGATCCAACAGACTGGCTACTGGCTGATCCAACAGACTGGCTACTGGCTGATCCAACAGACTGGCTATGGCCAACAGACTGGCTACTGGCTGATCCAACAGACTGGCTACTGGCTGATCCAACAGACTGCCATGTAACATAAACAAACAGTGGTGGCTTTTTGTTCTCCTGCAGGTCAAGCTGTTCTTTATCCAATCAGAGAACAGAGAACAGAGAACAGGACACATGGAACAGAGAACAGGGAACAGGGAACAGGGAACAGAGAACAGGGAACAGGGAACAGGAAACAGATAACAGGGAAAAGAGGGAACAGAGAACAGAGAACAGGGAACATGGAACAGGGAACATGGAACCGAGAACCGGGAACAGGGAACAGGGAACATGGAACAGGGAACAGGGAACAGGGAACAGGGAAAATGGAACAGGGAACATGGAACAGAGAACAGGGAACAGGGAACCGAGAACAGGGAACATGGAACAGGGAACAGGGAACATGGAACAGAGAACAGGGAACATGGAACAGGGAACATGGAACAGAGAGCAGGGAACAGGGAACCGAGAACAGGGAACAGAGAACAGGGAACAAGGAACAGGGAACAGGGAAAAGGGCTCACAGTCCGGCTCCTGTACAGATCACAAAGGTCCCTGAATGTGTGTGTGTGTGTGTGTGTGTGTGTGTGTGTGTGTGCGCGTGTGTGTCACGTTCTGACCTTAGTTCCTTTGTTTTGTCTTTGTTTCAGTGTGGTCAGGGTGTGAGTTGGGTGGGTTGTCTATGTTCTTTTTTCTATGATTTGGGATTTCTGTGTTTGGCCTGGTATCGTTCTCAATCAGAGGCAGCTGTCAATCGTTGTCCCTGATTGAGAACCGTACTTAGGTAGCCTGTTTTCACCCTTGAGTTGTGGGTGATTGTTTTCTGTTGAGTGTTTGTATTCTGCACCAGACAGAACTGTTTCGGTTTCGGCCGTTCGTTTTGTTGTTTTGTATTTCAGTGTTCAGTTTGATTCATTAAATATTAACGTCATGAACCCATACAATGCTGCGCTTTGGTCCGATCCCTCTTCCACCAACAACGGCCGTTATTGTGTGTGTGTGTGTGTGTGTGTGTGTGTGTGTGTGTGTGTGTCCTGAAATAACACTGCCACCCGCCAAATGCAGGTATATTTTGGCATTGACGGGTAAGAATGTCTATTTTACCAGCCATGTTGGTGGTCAATTTGTTTTTTGTTGTTGTCAAAAGTCAAATATAATCACATGTGTGAGTTGAGATTTATTGAAGAAAAATGCTGCCGTAGCTGTTATCAAAGTATTTCTGCTGTTTTGTTTCATAGCTCCTAATAGCACAAAGAAATACGAGTCGTATGCCCCCCGCAAAGTTACAGAATGGTTAAGGTCAGACATTACCTCTGAATGGTTAAGGTCAGGCATTAACTCTGAATGGTTAAGGTTAGGCATTAACTCTGAATGGTTAAGGTCAGACATTAACTCTGAATGGTTAAGGTCAGGCATTAACTCTGAATGGTTAAGGTCAGGCATTAACTCTGAATGGTTAAGGTCAGGCATTAACTCTGAATGGTTAAGGTCAGGCATTAACTCTGAATGGTTAAGGTTAGGCATTAACTCTGAATGGTTAAGGTCAGACATTAACTCTGAATGGTTAAGGTCAGGCATTAACTCTGAATGGTTAAGGTCAGGCATTAACTCTGAATGGTTAAGGTCAGGCATTAACTCTGAATGGTTAAGGTTAGGCATTAACTCTGAATGGTTAGGGTTAGACATTAACTCTGATTGGTTAAGGTCAGGCATTAACTCTGAATGGTTAAGGTCAGGCATTAACTCTGAATGGTTAAGGTCAGGCATTAACTCTGAATGGTTAAGGTCAGGCATTAACTCTGAATGGTTAAGGTCAGGCATTAACTCTGAATGGTTAAGGTCAGGCATTAACTCTGAATGGTTAAGATCAGACATTAACTCTGAATGGTTAAGGTCAGACATTAACTCTGAATGGTTAAGGTCAGGCATTAACTCTGAATGGTTAAGGTCAGGCATTAACTCTGAATGGTTAAGGTCAAGCATTAACTCTGAATGGTTAAGGTTAGGCATTAACTCTGAATGGTTAAGGTTAGACATTAACTCTGAATGGTTAAGGTCAGGCATTAACTCTGAATGGTTAATGTCAGGCATTAACTCTGAATGGTTAAGGTTCTAACTCTGGATGGTTAAGGTTAGACATTAACTCTGAATGGTTAAGGTTCTAACTCTGAATGGTTAAGGTTCTAACTCTGAATGGTTAATGTCAGGCATTAACTCTGAATGGTTAAGGTTCTAACTCTGATTGGTTAAGGTTAGACATTAACTCTGATTGGTTAAGGTTAGACATTAACTCTGATTGGTTAAGGTCAGGCATTAACTCTGAATGGTTAAGGTCAGGCATTAACTCTGATTGGTTAAGGTTAGACATTAACTCTGATTGGTTAAGGTCAGGCATTAACTCTGAATGGTTAAGGTCAGACATTAACTCTGATTGGTTAAGGTCAGACATTAACTCTGATTGGTTAAGGTTAGGGTTAAGGTTAGGGTTAAGGCTTAAAACCAAAATATCAACCATTCCTTTTTTATACCGCTGGATTCGAACTTGTAACCTTAGGATTCAGAGCTCAATGTTGTCCCAGGTGTCCGATTTCCACGTCATCTCCCGAACGTCTCTCGACTTCTACAATCCTGCCGGGCGAGGGTTTTTAAAGGTCACCATGTTAGGTACGTTATCTCAGCCTCGGGAAGTGTCTGTGATCCCCGCAACATGAAATGTATTGAAACAGAAAGGAGTGGTGCTCCTCGGCCGGACAGTAAAGGACGGGAGACATTATTAACGCAATCACTTAGGTCAATTCCTACTGGTCCGATTAGGTCACATTAATATCATGGATAGAGAGCTCACCATCCACTCTATCCTACTTCCCGACATCCGTTCCGGCCTGCGTCCCTATTCCCTCCACCGTTACAGGGAAGAAGAAGAAGCCCTTTGGGATACAGACTCAGTAGGAAGTTGGAAGCAGATAATTCCAATAATGTTAGAATCACGTCATTCATCAGCTTCATTCCCTGCTGTGGTTCTGCTTAAGTATTTGCGGTTGTCTCTTAGCAACAGCAGCAAGAAAGACACAGGGAGGAATGAGAGAAAGATGGAGAGACAGAGAGAGAGAGAGAGAGAGAGAGAGAGGGATGAGGAGAGAGAGAGACAAGGAGAGAGAGAAAGAGAAAGAGAAAGAGAGAAGAGGGACAGAAGACAGGCTATGTGCACATTGCCCACAAACTGGAAACTGAGCTGCATTTCCTAACCTCCTGTCCAACGTATGACCATATTAGAGAGACATATTTCCCTCAGATTACACAGATACACAAAGAATTCAAAAACAAAATCCAATTTTGATAAACTCCCATATCGATTGGGTGAAATAGCACAGTGTGCCATCACGGCAGCAAGATTTGTGACCTGATGCCACAAGAAAAGGGCAACCAGTGAAGAACAAACACCGTTGTAAATACAACCTATATTTATTTATTTTCCCTTTTGTCTTGTAACTATTTAGACAGCATTACAACACTGTAATATAGTCATAATATGACATTTGAAATGTCTTTATTTTGGAACTTTTATGAATGTTTAGTGCATTGTTTATTTCACTAAGCGTATATGATCTATTTCACTTCCTTCGGCAATGTAAACATGTGTTCCCCATGTCAATAAAGCCCCTTAACGTTGACATTTAATTGAGAGAGAGAGACAGAGAGAGAAAGAGCAAGACAGACAGACGTGACACAGGGTCTGCTGTGGTACATGGTGCACAGGGTCTGTTTGTACATGCTGTGGTACATAGCGCACAGGGTCGGTTTGTACATGCTGCGGTACATAGCGCACAGGGTCTGCTGTGGTACATAGCGCACAGGGTCTGCTGTGGTACATAGTGCACAGGGTCTGTTTGTACATGCTGTGGTTCCTTAAAGAGGCACTGTCAGAGTTGATGATGTCACAGACAGGGTTCCTTAAAGGGGCACTGTCAGAGTTGATGATGTCACAGACAGGGTTCCTTAAAGGGGCACTGTCAGAGTTGATGATGTCACAGACAGGGTTCCTTAAAGGGGCACTGTCAGAGTTGATGATGTCACAGACAGGGTTCCTTAAAGGGGCACTGTCAGAGTTGATGATGTCACAGACAGGGTTCCTAAAGAGGGTACAGTGGTTTCGTCATGGTTACCTTCTCCAGGAAGCCCCACTTCCTTTACCCCTGTCATCAACAGACATACCAGTGTGTTGTTTAAGTCCTATTGCACGGCCATCCATATCTTGTTGTTTGCTTTAGATATACACTGCTCAAAAAAATAAAGGGAACACTAAAATAACACATCCTAGATCTGAATGAATGAAATATTCTTATTAAATACTTTTTTCTTTACATAGTTGAATGTGCTGACAACAAAATCACACAAAAATTATCAATGGAAATCAAATTTAACAACCCATGGAGGTCTGGATTTGGAGTCACACTCAAAATTAAAGTGGAAAACCACACTACAGGCTGATCCAACTTTGATGTAATGTCCTTAAAACAAGTGAAAATGAGGCTCAGTAGGGTTTGTGGCCTCCACATGCCTGTATGACCTCCCTACAACGCCTGGGCATGCTCCTGATGAGGTGGCGGATGGTCTCCTGAGGGATCTCCTCCCAGACCTGGACTAAAGCATCCGGCAACTCCTGGACAGTCTGTGGTGCAACGTGGCGTTGGTGGGTGGAGCGAGACATGATGTCCCAGATGTGCTCAATTGGATTCAGGTCTGGGGAACGGGCGAGCCAGTCCATAGCATCAATGCCTTCCTCTTGCAGGAACTGCTGACACACTCCAGCCACATGAGGTCTAGCAATTGTCTTGCATTAGGAGGAACCCAGGGCCAACCGCACCAGCATATGGTCTCACAAGGGGTCTGAGGATCTCATCTCGGTACCTAATGGCAGTCAGGCTACCTCTGGCGAGCACATGGAGAAGAAAGAAAGAAAAGAAATGCCACCCCACACCATGACTGACCCACCGCCAAACCGGTCATGCTGGAGGATGTTGCAGGCAGCAGAACGTTCTCCACGGCGTCTCCAGACTCTGTCACATGTGCTCAGTGTGAACCTGCTTTCATCTGTGAAGAGCACAGGGCGCCAGTGGCGAATTTGCCAATCTTGGTGTTCTCTGGCAAATGCCAAACGTCCTGCACGGTGTTGGGCTGTACTCACAACCCCCACCTGTGGACGTTGGGCCCTCATACCACCCTCATGGAGTCTGTTTCTGACCGTTTGAGCAGACACATGCACATTTGTGGCCTGCTGGAGATCATTTTGCAGGGCTCTGGCAGTGCTCCTCCTGCTCCTCCTTGCACAAAGGCGGAGGTAGCGGTCCTGCTGCTGGGTTGTTGCCCTCCTACGGCCTCCTCCACGTCTCCTGATGTACTGGCCTGTCTCCTGGTAGCGCCTCCATGCTCTGGACGCTACTCTGACAGACACAGCAAACCTTCTTGCCACAGCTCGAATTAATGTGCCATCCTGGATGAGCTGCACTACCTGAGCCACTTGTGTGGTTTGTAGACTCCGTCTCATGCTACCACTAGAGTGAAAGCACCGCCAGCATTCAAAAGTGACCAAAACATCAGCCAGGAAGCATAGGAACTGAGAAGTGGTCTGTGGTCACCACCTGCAGAACCACTCCTTTATTGGGGGTGTCTTGCTAATTGCCTATAATTTCCACCTGTTGTCTATTCCATTTGCACAACAGCATGTGAAATTTATTGTCAATCAGTGTTGCTTCCTAAGTGGACAGTTTGATTTCACAGAAGTGTGATTGACTTGGAGTTACATTGTGTTGTTTAAGTGTTCCCTTTATTTTTTTGAGCAGTGCATATTGTGTGGGAAGGACGTAGGTTTCACGTGTTCTTAGACAGGAAGGAAAGATGGAAAAATAGATTTCAGATAAATGAATGTCTCTGAGCTCTGTAATGACAGCTGCCAAATCAACACACGCATGTTGATATTTCCAGACTCTATTGATCTTGGGGTTAAGCTGTAGTGTTTGTGTGTGCGTGTGTGCATTCATACGTGTGTGTGTGTGTTTGTGTACATTTGTTTATTTGTGTATGTCTTCGGAGTGATATCCATTTCCATAGTGCAAACACAGATTGCCCCAACGTCCAGCCACCCGATCCGGAGGCGCCATGTTTTCGTTCTGTTGTGATTGTACTCATTAAAGGCTGAGTTATTGATTGATATTTTAGCTTGTAATTGTTTGCCAACTGTCCACTGTATGAGCAATGGTATTGATATCTCTATACGATTGAGGCTGTTCTCCATCAGCTATATCACATTGATCCTGTGGGCAACAACACATCCTGTTGGCCAAACACCTAGCCTGAAATGATACCCTCTTTCTTGGCCTAGTATTCTGTAATTGTTTCTCTCTCTCTCCCTCATTCTCTCTCTCTCTCTCTCTCTCTCACTCTCTCTCTCTCTATCTCTCTCTCTGTGTCTCTCTGTCTGTCTGTCTCTCTCTCTCTCTCTCTCTCTCTCTCTCTCTCTCTCTCTCTCTCTCTCTCTCTCACACTCTCTCTCTCTCTCTCTCTCTCTCTCTCTCTCTCTCTCTCTCTCTCTCTCTCTCTCTCTGTGTCTCTCTGTCTGTCTGTCTGTCTCTCTCTCTCTCTCTCTCTCTCTCTCTCTCTCTCTCTCACTCTCTCTGTCTCTCTCTCTCTCTCTCAATTAAATAGGCATAGGAAACATATGTTTACACTGCCAAAGCAAGTGAAATAAACAATAAAAATGAACAGTAAACATTACACTTACAAAAGTTCAAAAATAATAAAAACACTACAAATGTCATATTATGTCTTTATACAGTGTTGTAATGATGTGCAAATAGTTACAGTACAATACAATAAATCAACATAAATGTACTCTATCGCTCTCTGTCTGTCTGTCTGTCTGCCTGCCTGCCTGCCTGTCTGTCTGTCTGTCTGTCTGTCTGTCTGTATGTCTGTCTGTCTGTCTGTCTGTCTGTCTGTCTGTCTGCCTGCCTGCCTGCCTGCCTGCCTGCCTGCCTGCCTGCCTGCCTGCCTGCCTGCCTGCCTGTCTGTCTGTCTGTCTGTCACTGCTGCATACACGCAGGCATGACTTAGAATCACAGCCTTCGTCACAGTGTAGGGAACACAACATGGAGTTAAAAAATAACTCCACTTGCTTTATTATTTATTTGTTTACATGTACCTAGGTTTCTATTCTTGTCTGCTCTTGAATCTACTGAGAACAGAGACGAGAGTCTACCAGCCACGCAAGTCTCTGTCACACAACCTTTTCCCCCTACAGTGTTGTTGTCATGTTATTGTCATATTTGCTTTCTATCTAATTGTCCCTCCACATTACCAGAATCCTGTTTGGTATCCGTGACGACAGCCAGAACAGATCCAGCTAGCCTTCTGGATATTAATGGGGAATGTAAACTCTAAACTCTGTAAATTCTCTCTCTCTCTCTCTCTCTCTCTCTCTCTCTCTCTCTCCCCTCTCTCTCTCTCTGTCTGTTTTTGTCTCTCTGTCTGTCTGTTTCTGTCTCTCTCTCTCTCTCTCTCTCTCTGTCTCTCTGTCTGTCTGTTTTTGTCTCTCTCTCTATCTGTGTCTCTCTGTCTGTCTGTTTTTGTCTCTCTCTCTCTCTCTCTCTCTCTCTCTCTCTCTCTCTCTCTCTGTGTCTCTCTGTCTGTCTGTCTCTCTCTCTCTCTCTCTCTCTCTCTCTCTCTCTCTCTCTCTCTCTCTCTCTCTCTCTGTGTCTCTCTGTCTGTCTGTTTTTGTCTCTCACTCTCTCTCTCTCTGTGGCCTTTGGATATGGGAGAACTGCTATCTCTTCAGCTTCCTGAAGAGGAAAATAAATGGGGGAAGGAGGGTGGAGAGGGTGGGAAGAGGAAAGAGATGTGTAATTGTTGGTAGACACGAAGCACACAGGGACACCGATTTTAAAACTTTTCCAACAGGCCCTAAGTTGACCCTGTCTGTATTGAGCTGTAAAGAGACATAGAGACACACATGGAGCTCACAGTGATAGGCTATAATCTACGGGCATCTCTCATGTTGGTACACTGTTTACACCTGCATTGCTTGCTGTTTGGGGTTTTAGGCTGGGTTTCTGTACAGCACTTTGAGATATCAGCTGATGTATGAAGGGCTATATAAATACATTTGATTTTGATTTGATTTGATGATCTGCAGTACTAGAATCAACTGAGGAGATGTAGTCTGTTTAGCTGTAAAGAGGGAGAGGGGATAGACAGACATCGATCAAACTTCTCTCCCCAACATGATGAGGCCAGGGTAGAGGAGGGCGAGAGGATAAGTTAGAGGAGAGAGGGGATAGGATAGAAAAGGGGATGGGATAGAGGAGGGAGAGAGGATAGGATAGAGGAGGGAGAGGGGGGAGAGGGGATAGAGGAGGGAGAGAGGATAGGATAGAGGAGGGAGGGGATAGGATAGAGGAGGGAGTGAGGATAGGATAGAGGAGGGAGAGGGGATAGGATAGAGGAGGGAGAGGGGATAGAGGAGGGAGAGGGGATAGAGGAGGGAAAGGGGATAGAGGAGGGAGAGGGGATAGAAGACAGGATGGGATAGAGGAGGGAGAGGCGATAGGATAGAGGAGGGAGAGGGGATAGGATAGAAGAGGGGATGGGATAGAGGAGGGAGAGGGGATAGAGGAGGGAGAGGAGATAGAGGAGGGTGAGGGGATAGGATAGAGGAGGGAGAGGGGATAGGATAGAGGAGGGACAGGGGATAGGATAGAGGAGGGAGAGGGGATAGGATAGAAGAGGGGATGGGATAGAGGAGGGAGAGGGGATAGAGGAGGGAGATGAGATAGATGAGGGAGAGGGGATAGGATAGAGGAGGGAGTGAGGATAGGATAGAGGAGGGAGAGGGGATAGAGGAGGGAGAGGGGATGGATAAAGGGGGGAGAGGGGATAGGATAGAGGAGGGAGAGGGGATAGAGGAGGGAGAGGGAATAGAAAAGGGAGATGGGATAGAGGAGGGAGAGGTGATAGAGGAGGGAGAGGGGATAGGATAGATGAGGGAGAGGGGATAGAGGAGGGAGAGGTGATAGGATAGAGGAGGGAGAGGGGATAGGATAGAGGAGAGAGAGGGGATAGAGGAGGGAGAGGGGATAGAGGAGGGAGAGGGGATGGATAGAGGGGGGGAGAGGGGATAGGATAGAGGAGGGAGAGGGGATAGAGGAGGGAGAGGGAATAGAAGAGGGAGAGGGGATAGGATAGAGGGGGGAGAGGTGATAGAGGAGGGAGAGGTGATAGGATAGAGGAGGGAGAGGGGATAGGATAGAGGAGGGAGAGGTGATAGAGGAGGGAGAGGTGATAGAGGAGGGAGAGGGGATAGAGGAGGGAGAGGGGATAGAGGAGGGAGAGGGGATAGAGGAGGGAGAGGGGATAGGATAGAGGAGGGAGAGGGGATAGGATAGAGGAGGGAGAGGTGATAGGATAGAGGAGGGAGAGGGGATAGGATAGAGGAGAGAGAGGGGATAGAGGAGGGAGAGGTGATAGAGGAGGGAGAGGGGATAGGATAGAGGAGGGAGAGGTGATAGAGGAGGGATAGGGGATAGGATAGAGGAGGGAGAGGGGATAGAGGAGGGAGAGGGGATAGAGGAGGGAGAGGGGATAGGATAGAAGAGGGGATGGGATAGAGTAGGGAGTGAGGATAGGATAGAGGAGGGAGAGGGGATAGAGGAGGGAGAGGGGATGGAGGAGGGAGAGGGGGTAGAGGAGGGAGAGGGGATAGAGGAGGGAGAGGGGATAGAGGAGGGAGAGGGGATAGGATAGAAGAGGGGATGGGATAGAGGAGGGAGAGGGGATAGGATAGAAGAGGGGATGGGATAGAGGAGGGAGAGGGGATAGAGGAGGGAGAGGGGATAGAGGAGGGAGAGGTGATAGAGGAGGGAGAGGGGATAGGATAGAGGAGGGAGAGGGGATAGAGGAGGGAGAGGTGATAGGATAGAGGAGGGAGAGGGGATAGGATAGAGGAGAGAGAGGGGATAGAGGAGGGAGAGGGGATGGATAGAGGGGGGAGAGGGGATAGGATAGAGGAGGGAGAGGGGATAGAGGAGGGAGAGGGAATAGAAGAGGGAGAGGGGATAGGATAGAGGGGGGAGAGGTGATAGAGGAGGGAGAGGTGATAGGATAGAGGAGGGAGAGGGGATAGGATAGAGGAGAGAGAGGGGATAGAGGAGGGAGAGGTGATAGAGGAGGGAGAGGTGATAGAGGAGGGAGAGGGGATAGAGGAGGGAGAGGGGATAGGATAGAGGAGGGAGAGGTGATAGAGGAGGGAGAGGGGATAGAGGAGGGAGAGGGGATAGGATAGAGGAGGGAGAGGGGATAGGATAGAGGAGGGAGAGGGGATAGGATAGAGGAGGGAGAGGGGATAGAGGAGGGAGAGGTGATAGGATAGAGGAGGGAGAGGGGATAGGATAGAGGAGAGAGAGGGGATAGAGGAGGGAGAGGTGATAGGATAGAGGAGGGAGAGGGGATAGAGGAGGGAGAGGGGATGGATAGAGGGGGGAGAGGGGATAGGATAGAGGAGGGAGAGGGGATAGAGGAGGGAGAGGGAATAGAAGAGGGAGAGGGGATAGGATAGAGGGGGGAGAGGTGATAGAGGAGGGAGAGGTGATAGGATAGAGGAGGGAGAGGGGATAGGATAGAGTAGAGAGAGGGGATAGAGGAGGGAGAGGTGATAGAGGAGGGAGAGGTGATAGAGGAGGGAGAGGGGATAGAGGAGGGAGAGGGGATAGGATAGAGGAGGGAGAGGGGATAGGATAGAGGAGGGAGAGGGGATAGAGGAGGGAGAGGTGATAGGATAGAGGAGGGAGAGGGGATAGGATAGAGGAGAGAGAGGGGATAGAGGAGGGATAGGGGATAGGATAGAGGAGGGAGAGGGGATAGAGGAGGGAGAGGGGATAGGATAGAAGAGGGGATGGGATAGAGTAGGGAGTGAGGATAGGATAGAGGAGGGAGAGGGGATAGAGGAGGGAGAGGGGATGGAGGAGGGAGAGGGGGTAGAGGAGGGAGAGGGGATAGAGGAGGGAGAGGGGATAGAGGAGGGAGAGTGGATAGGATAGAAGAGGGGATGGGATAGAGGAGGGAGAGGGGATAGGATAGAGGAGGGAGAGGGGATAGGATAGAGGAGGGAGAGGGGCACTGAGTGTGTAGTACAGCATGGTAGGACATGCTGAATCCTAAGACATCAGTCTTGTGTGTGTGCATGTGTGTGTGCGTGTGTGTGTGTGTGTGTGTGTGTGTGTGTGTGTGTGTGTGTGTGTGTGTGTGTGTGTGTGTGTGTGTGTGTGTGTGTGTGTGTGTGTGTGTGTGTGTGTGTGTGTGTGTGTGTGTGTATGTGTGTGTGTGTTTGCGTACTTGCGTGCCTAGCTGGAGGGAAGGGTAGAGGAAGAGGGCGTGGAAACGTTTCATTTATTATTGGAAAGATTAGGTCACCGTCCTCATCAAAAACCTGGCTGGGCCCAATCCCCCCAGCTGCTTGTTCAGTACTCACTGTTTTGCTATGTGATGTTTCAGGCCCTCTCTCATCTCGACGTGGTCCCAAGGGGTGCTGTTAAGACAAGCGTATGCACACATGAGTCAGTGTGCTTGGCTGGGTGCTGTACGAGCTGTGTCCTGCCTCATGGGTAGAGGAGTTGGATCCATAAATCAAATCACATTTTATTTGTCACATACACATGGTTAGCAGATGTTAATGCGAGTGTAGTGAAATGCTTGTGCTTCTAGTTCCGACAATGCAGTAATAACCAATGAGTAACCTAACCTAACAATTCCACAACTACTACCTTATACACACAAGTGTAAATGGATAAAGAATATGTACATAAAGATATATCTAGCCTCATCAAGCTGGGGACAGGAGTTTGATCCATGTTTGGCCTCATCAAGCTGGGGACAGGAGTTTGATCCATGCCTGGCCTCATCATGCTGGGGACAGGAGTTTATCCATATCTAGCCTCATCATGCTGGGGACAGGAGTTTGATTCATGTCTGGCCTCATCATGCTGGGGACAGGAGTTTATCCATGTCTGACCTCATCATGCTGGGGACAGGAGTTTGATCCATGTCTGGCCTCATCATGCTGGGGACAGGAGTTTGATCCATGTCTGGCCTCATCATGCTGGGGACAGGAGTTTATCCATATCTAGCCTCATCAGGCTGGGGACAGGAGTTTGATCCATGTCTGGCCTCATCATGCTGGGGACAGGAGTTTATCCATGTCTGACCTCATCATGCTGGGGACAGGAGTTTGATCCATGTCTGGCCTCATCATGCTGGGGACAGGAGTTTATCCATATCTAGCCTCATCATGCTGGGGACAGGAGTTTGATCCATGTCTGGCCTCATCATGCTGGGGACAGGAGTTTATCCATGTCTGACCTCATCATGCTGGGGACAGGAGTTTGATCCATGTCTGGCCTCATCATGCTGGGGACAGGAGTTTATCCATGTCTGACCTCATCAAGCTGGGGACAGGAGTTTGATCCATGTCTGTCTGGCCCTGGAGGCAGCTCTGCGGAGTGGTCACTAGCCACACTACTAACCCTAATGCCTAACCCTAACCTACATTATTAGGATGTAGACAATTTGGACTTTGCAGCTTGTCCATCTAGCGGAAATTGTGACGGTGACTGAGGGTTGTGTGCATTCCAACCGGGACCCTATTCCGGTTACAGGGCACTATTTTTTTACCAGAACCCATAGGTTTCTAGGGCCACTCCTACAACCCACACGACTTGGGACTGCAGATGTCTCCCAAATTCTATCCTATTCTGTTTTAAAGTGCACCGGGGCCCACCGGGGCCCACCAGGGGCCCACCGGGGGCCCACCAGGGGCTTTGGTCAAAGCAGATAAAAAAAATAGTGCACTAAATAGGGGGAAAAGGGTGCCAGTTGGGACAAGGTGGCTGGACGGCAAAGAGTTCCTTCAGGAAAACTAGATGAGATCCTCAGGCTAGTAGTACACTACCAGACCTGGGTTCAAATAGTATTGGTTTTCTTTCAAAAATACTTCCGTTGCTCTAGATTGAGCTTTTGTCTGGTGCAATTTAATTAATGGTATAATCACACACAAAAAAAGTGAAAACCCTGTTCATCTGCCACTCCAGGCATAGCAACGAACCACCCTTGCTGTCTCTGCCTGGCCGGTTCCCCTCTTTCCACTGGGATTCTCTGCCTCTAACCCTATTACAGGGGCTGAGTCACTGGCTTATTGGGGCTCTCTCATACCGTCCCTGGGAGGGGTGCGTCACCTGAGTGGGTTGAGTCACTGGCGTGGTCTTCCTGTCTGGGTTGGCGCCCCCTCCTTGGGTTGTGCCGTGGCGGAGATCTTTGTGGGCTATACTCGGCCTTGTCTCAGGATGGTAAGTTGGTGGTTGAAGATATCCCTCTAGTGGTGTGGGGGCTGTGCTTTGGCAAAGTGGGTGGGGTTATATCCTTCATGTTTGGCCCTGTCCGGGGGTGTCCTCAGATGGGGCCACAGTGTCTCCTGACCCCTCCTGTCTCAGCCTCCAGTATTTATGCTGCAGTAGTTTATGTGTCGGGGGGCTAGGGTCAGTTTGTTATATCTGGAGTACTTCTCCTGTCCTATTCGGTGTCCTGTGTGAATTTAAGTGTGCTCTCTCTAATTCTCTCTTTCTTTCTCTCTCTCGGAGGACCTGAGCCCTAGGACCATGCCTCAGGACTACCTGACATGATGACTCCTTGCTGTCCCCAGTCCACCTGGCCGTGCTGCTGCTCCAGTTTCAACTGTTCTGCCTTATTATTATTGGACCATGCTGGTCATTTATGAACATTTGAACACCTTGGCCATGTTCTGTTATAATCTCCACCCGGCACAGCCAGAAGAGGACTGGCCACTCCACATAGCCTGGTTCCTCTCTAGGTTTCTTCCTAGGTTTTGGCCTTTCTAGGGAGTTTTTCCTAGCCACCGTGCTTCTACACCTGCATTGCTTGCTGTTTGGGGTTTTAGGCTGGGTTTCTGTACAGCACTTTGAGATATTAGCTGATGTACGAAGGGCTATATAAATACATTTGATTTGATTTGATTTAGTCAGTTAAACGCTCAATGGGTATAAAAGAAAACGAATACTTTTTGAACCCAGGTCCGACGGGTGAAATTACCATATCAAGGTCCTTAACGTCAAGAACTGTTGAATTACATTTTTTTAATTTGGTCACAAATAAACAAAATAATACATCAAACAAGATGTACATTTGGTCCCCAGAGGAACAACACATAATAACATTCATTAAAACACTTCATTTCGAATGTCCTCGAATTTCCAAAGTGGTCCTCCATCCAGCTGTGCCATGCTCCATCAACCATAATCACGACATAAGACCCATGCCATCTGCTAAGCCGTGCCCGGAGGGGTAATCATTTATCTGACTGCCCCCCCCCCCCCCCCCCCCGGAGATGACATCCATCCCAATAATGAATGAGATTATCATGCTGTTAGTTGTAGAAGAGGCTATAACCCTAGAGGCTAGCAAGGCTAAGAAACTCCACTGACTGAGTCAGTGTCTTGCCGACCTATAGCGGAGATATTGGATACTGCAACATTAGCATCTCGAACATGATTAGTGGCACGACGGTCTAATCTAATGGCCAGGACTGTGCTGGAGCCTACTGACTGATTGGGTCTAACCTACTGTACTGGAGCCTACTGACTGATTGGGTCTAACCTACTGTACTGGAGCCTACTGACTAATCTAATGACCAGGTCTGTACTGGAAAGCTATCCCTCTCTTTCTCCTCAGAAAGTAAAGCAACCACCAACAGCTTTCAGAGGCTGAAACCGCTGACAGGGCACAATCAGCAGGCCCAAATGGCACCCTATTCCCTACATAGTGCACCCTATTCCCTACATAGTGCACCCTATTCCCTACATTGTGCACCCTATTCACTACATAGTGCACCCTATTCCCTACATAGTGCACCCTATTCCCTACATAGTGCACCCTATTCCCTACATAGTGGACAATACCCCATGGGTCCTGGTCAAAAGCAGTGCATTACAAAGGGAATCTCGTTCCATTCGGGACGAATCCTAGGTCTTTACGGCTGGGAGTCCACGGGAGTCTAAGGCCCTGATTGGGCTCGGGTTTCGCCACATCGGCACCAGCCATGACCCAGCACTCCCTGGGGTGGAACAGAGTGGGGAAGAAAATGCAATCCAGTCTCAGGGCCAGTTAGAGACTGAATGCATTAAGGATGTATCACAAATGGCACCTTTCCCTATATAGTGCACTACTTTATACCAGGGCTGGCACCCCATTCCCTATATAGTGCACTACTTTAGACCAGGGCTGGCACCCTATTCCCTATATAGTCCACTATGTAGTGCAGAGTACCACTGTTGAAAAGGATTCTGAGATTCTGGATCATTTGCATAACCATTTGTTCTGCATTAGGTTAAAAGAAGGCGGAAAAGGGCCTCCCGGGTGGCGCAGTGGTTAAGGGCGCTGTACTGCAGCGCCAGCTGTGCCATCAGAGTCCCTGGATTCGCGCCCAGGCTCTGTCGTAACCGGCCGCGACCGGGAGGTCCGTGGGGCGACGCACAATTGGCCTAGCGTCGCCCGGGTTAGGGAGGGCTTGGTCGGTAGGGGTGTCCTTGTCTCATCGCGCACCAGCGACTCCTGTGGCGGGCTGGGCGCAGTGTACGCTAGCCAAGGTGGCCAGGTGCACGGTGTTTCCTCCGGCGCATTGGTGCGGCTGGCTTCCGGGTTGGATGTGCGCTGTGTTAAAGAAGCAGCGGCTTGGTTGGTTGTGTATCGGAGGACGCATGACTTTCAACCTTCGTCTCTCCCGAGCCCGTACGGGAGTTGTAGCGATGAGACAAGATAGTAGCTACTACAACAATTGGATACTACGAAATTGGGGAGAAAAAGGGGTAAAATTCAAAACAAAAAGAAATAAAAAGAAGGCGTAAAGAATTTTCCCAGGTCGCCTCCCCTACGCACACTCACACGCACACTCACACGCACACGCGCACACGCACGCACACACGCACGCACACACACACACACACACACAGACACACACACACATCTTACTCAGGCCATTCCACTGTTTCAGTTTAGATGGGGAAAAGGAGTTGAGTATGTGTGGGGACAAGATAGAGGTGTGTGGAGAGAAATGTAGCTTGCTGGATGTCTATTCTATAACACTACTGTAAATCATTGTGTTGCATCAATTCCCAGGGAGGCAGGGTGAAGCCCACTGTACTGATGATGTACCCTCTGTTAAAGACATCTACAGTAGTAACCACAAACCCTGTGTTAAAGACATCTACAGTAGTAACCACAAACCCTGTGTCAAAGATATTTACAGTAGTAACCACAAACCCTGTGTTAAAGACATCTACAGTAGTAACCACAAACCCTGTGTTAAAGATATTTACAGTAGTAACCACAAACCCTGTGTTAAAGACATCTACAGTAGTAACCACAAACCCTGTGTTAAAGACATCTACAGTAGTAACCACAAACCCTGTGTTAAAGACATCTACAGTAGTAACCACAAACCCTGTGTTAAAGACATCTACAGTAGTACCATCAAACAACAGGTTCTCTAACTCTGACTTTTTCACAGTATAACTTCACTTGACATTCCATCATCAACAGTACTGTTATCCAGAACCACTGAGTTCCCCATATCTACAGTATTGTTACTGTTACCCAGAACCACTGAGTTCCCCCATATCTACAGTACTGTTACCCAGAACCACTGAGTTCCCCATATCTACAGTACTGTTACTGTTACCCAGAACCACTGAGTTCCCCATATCTACAGTACTGTTACTGTTACCCAGAACCACTGAGTTCCCCATATCTACAGTACTGTTACTGTTACCCAGAACCACTGAGTTCCCCATATCTACAGTATTGTTACCCAGAACCACTGAGTTCCCCATATCTACAGTACTGTTACCCAGAACCACTGAGTTCCCCATATCTACAGTACTGTTACCCATAACCACTGAGTTCCCCCATATCTACAGTACTGTTACCCAGAACCACTGAGTTCCCCCATATCTACAGTACTGTTACCCAGAACCACTGAGTTCCCCATATCTACAGTACTGTTACTGTTACCCAGAACCACTGAGTTCCCCATATCTACAGTACTGTTACTGTTACCCAGAACCACTGAGTTCCCCATATCTACAGTACTGTTACTGTTACCCAGAACCACTGAGTTCCCCATATCTACAGTATTGTTACCCAGAACCACTGAGTTCCCCATATCTACAGTACTGTTACCCAGAACCACTGAGTTCCCCATATCTACAGTACTGTTACCCATAACCACTGAGTTCCCCCATATCTACAGTACTGTTACCCAGAACCACTGAGTTCCCCATATCCACAGTACTGTTACTGTTACCCAGAACCACTGAGTTCCCCCATATCTACAGTACTGTTACCCAGAACCACTGAGTTCCCCATATCCACAGTACTGTTACTGTTACCCAGAACCACTGAGTTCCCCCATATCTACAGTACTGTTACCCAGAACCACTGAGTTCCCCATATCCACAGTACTGTTACTGTTACCCAGAACCACTGAGTTCCCCCATATCTACAGTACTGTTACCCAGAACCACTGAGTTCCCCATATCCACAGTACTGTTACTGTTACCCAGAACCACTGAGTTCCCCCATATCTACAGTACTGTTACCCAGAACCACTGAGTTCCCCCATATCTACAGTACTGTTACCCAGAACCACTGAGTTCCCCATATCTACAGTACTGTTACTGTTACCCAGAACCACTGAGTTCCCCATATCCACAGTACTGTTACTGTTACCCAGAACCACTGAGTTCCCCATATCTACAGTACTGTTACCCAGAACCACTGAGTTCCCCATATCCACAGTACTGTTACCCAGAACCACTGAGTTCCCCATATCCACAGTACTGTTACTGTTACCCAGAACCACTGAGTTCCCCATATCTACAGTATTGTTACTGTTACCCAGAACCACTGAGTTCCCCATATCTACAGTATTGTTACTGTTACCCAGAACCACTGAGTTCCCCATATCCACAGTACTGTTACTGTTACCCAGAACCACTGAGTTCCCCATATCTACAGTACTGTTACCCAGAACCACTGAGTTCCCCATATCTACAGTATTGTTACTGTTACCCAGAACCACTGAGTTCCCCATATCTACAGTATTGTTACTGTTACCCAGAACCACTGAGTTCCCCATATCTACAGTACTGTTACTGTTACCCAGAACCACTGAGTTCCCCATATCTACAGTATTGTTACTGTTACCCAGAACCACTGAGTTCCCCATATCTACAGTATTGTTACTGTTACCCAGAACCACTGAGTTCCCCATATCTACAGTACTGTTACCCAGAACCACTGAGTTCCCCATATCTACAGTACTGTTACCCAGAACCACTGAGTTCCCCATATCCACAGTACTGTTACCCAGAACCACTGAGTTCCCCATATCTACAGTATTGTTACTGTTACCCAGAACCACTGAGTTCCCCATATCTACAGTACTGTTACTGTTACCCAGAACCACTGAGTTCCCCATATCTACAGTATTGTTACTGTTACCCAGAACCACTGAGTTCCCCATATCTACAGTATTGTTACTGTTACCCAGAACCACTGAGTTCCCCATATCTACAGTATTGTTACTGTTACCCAGAACCACTGAGTTCCCCCATATCTACAGTATTGTTACTGTTACCCAGAACCACTGAGTTCCCCCATATCTACAGTACTGTTACCCAGAACCACTGAGTTCCCCCATATCTACAGTACTGTTACCCAGAACCACTGAGTTCCCCATATCTACAGTACTGTTACCCAGAACCACTGAGTTCCCCATATCCACAGTACTGTTACTGTTACCCAGAACCACTGAGTTCCCCATATCCACAGTATTGTTACTGTTACCCAGAACCACTGTTGTTCAGCGGATGATGATGCAAAAGAGCAAGAGGATAAGTAACAATATGGGGATGAGGTAGTTGGGTGTGCTATTTACAGATTGGCTGTGTACAGGTACAGTGATCGGTAAGATGCTATGACAGCTGATGCTTAAAGTTAGAGAGGGAGATATAAGACTCCAGCTTCAGGGATTTTTGCAATTCGTTCCAGTCATTGGCAGCAGACCACACCACCCTCTGGAGAGCCCTGCGGCTGAGGGCGGTGCAGTTGTCATACCAGGCGGTGATACAGCCCGACAGGATGCTCTTGATTTTACGCCTGTAAAAGTTAGTGAGGTTTTTTTTCAGCCTCCTGAGGTTGAAGAGGCGCTGTTGCGCCTTCTTCGCCACACTGTCTGTGTGTGTGTGAACCATTTCAGTTTGTCACTGCTGTCCCATCAATGTGGATAGGGGGGTGCTCCCTTTGCTGTTTCCTGAAGTCCACAATCATCTATTTTGTTTTGCTGACATTGAGTGAGAGGTTGTTTTCCTGACACCACACACCGAGGGCCCTCACCTCCTCCCTGTAGGCTGTTGGGTAATCAAACAAACCACTGTTGTGTCATCTGCAAACTTGATGATTGATTTGGAGGAGTGCATGGCCATGCAGTTGTGGGTGAACAGGGAGTACAGGAGGGGCTGAGAACACACCCTTGTGGGACCCCAGTGTTTATTTTAATTTTATTTTAACTAGGCAAGTCAGTTAAGAACAAATTCTTATTTTCAATGACGGCCTAAGAACAGTCGGTTAATTGCCTTGTTCAGGGGCAGAACGACAGATTTTTACCTTGTCTGGGATTCGATCTTGCAACCTTTCAGTTATAAGTCCAACACTCCAACCAGTAGGCTACCTGCCACCCCACTGTGTTGAGGATCAGCGGAGTTGAGATGTTGTTTCCTACCTTCACCACCTGGTGGTGGCCCGTCAGGAAGTCCAGGACCCAGTTGCACAGGGCGTGGTCAAGACCCACGTTTAAGCCATTGAACTGCAACTCCACTTTGTCTGTATACTGACACTTTGCTTGTTTGATTGACTACCACTATCCGAAACATATCCCAGTCCATGTGATCGAAGCAATCTTGAAGCGTGGAATCCGATTGGTCAGACCAGCGATGTGTATATATACCGAAGCACGGGTGCTTCCTGTTTTAGTTTATGCCCATAGGAGGGGAGCAACAAGATGGAGTTTTGGTCAGATTTGCCAAAAGGAGGGCAGGGGAGGGCCTTTATTAATGCATCGCGGACGTTAGAGGAACAGTGGTCGAGCGTGTTACTCGCTCATGTACTGCAATCGATATGCTGATAGAGTTTAGGTAGCCTTGTTCTCAAATTAGCTTTGTTATAATCCCCAGTGACAATAAATGCAGCGTCAGGATATATGGTTTCCAGTTTGCATAGAGTCCAGTGAAGTTCCTTGATGGCCGTCTTGGTATCCGCTTGCGGGGGGGATATACACGGCTGTGACAATAACCAAGGAGAGTTCTCTTGGGAGATAATATGCATTTGTGATTGTGAAGAATTCTAGGTCAGGTGATAATAACTTTAGTTCCTGTGTGTTGTTACAATTACACCATGAGTGGTTAATCATGAAACATACACCCTTCTTCTTACCGGAGAGATGTTTATTCCTGTCCGTGCGATGCACTGAAAATCCCGTTGGCTGTACTGACTCTGACTCAGCGTGTCCCAAGCTAGCCATGTTTCCGTGTTACGTGTGTGTGTGTGTGTTTGTGTGTCAGTGACTGTTAGCTCAACACACACCCCTGAATTAGCAAGCTGTCTCTCCTGTTTAATTGTGAATCAGGCTTGGCAAGAGTCCGGCCCAGTGCTTAGTCTAAGCCGATTGTCGATGGCCCACTGTGTTTTGGTAGAGGGGTAGAGGAGAGGGTACAGTCCCTATGACAGATGGTGCTACTGTGGAGGGGGTTGGATCAGGTAGAGAGGGAAGGGAGGGGCTGGATAGGGTAGGAGGGAGGGGCTGTATAGGGTAGAGGTGGAGGGAGGGGCTGGATAGGGTAGAGGGGGAGGGCGGGGCTAGATAGGGTAGAGGGGGAGGGAGGGGCTGGATAGGGTAGAGGGGGAGGGAGGGGCTGGACAGGGTAGAGGGGGAGGGGGAAGGAGATGGATAGGGTAGAGGGGAGGGAGGTGGATAAGGTAGAGGTGGAAGGGGAGGGAGGTGGATAGGGTAGAGGGGGAGGGGGAGGGGAAGGGAGGTAGATAGGGTGGAGAGGGAGAGAGAGAGGTGGATAGAGTAGAGAGGGAGAGAGGGAGGTGGATAGAGTAGAGGGGGAGGGAGGGGAGCCTTGGCAATAGGAACAGAGGACAGGGAAACAGACAGACTAGTGGTGAATAGGACAGAGGTGGTTTAGGGACAGTCTAAGTGGCGTAGACTGTAAGCTATCATGTTCTAATCGGAGAGATAACAATCAACAGAGATACCTGAAACAGATGCTAGCAGGGACTAACGGAATAAACGGTTAATGGTAGTGATGGTGATACAAACAAAAGGAGATTTGTATATACACCCCACCCCACCCCACCCCATCCCCCCCCATCCCCCCCGTCCCCCTGTCCTTGTCCCATCCCCCCCACCCCATCCTCATCCCCCCATCCCCCCGTCCCCCTGTCCTTGTCCCATCCCCCCCACCCCACCCCACCCCATCCCACCCCATCCCCCTGTCCTTGTCCCATCCCCCCCCCCCCATCCCCCCATCCCCCCTTCCCCCTGTCCTTGTCCCATCCCCCCCACCCCACCCCATCCCCCCGTCCCCCTGTCCTTGTCCCATCCCCCCCACCCCACCCAATCCCCCCATCCCCCTGTCCTTGACAACCCAGAACATGTCCCAAAGCTACTGTAGGAGGTACAACCCAGACCATGTCCCAAATCTACTGTAGGAGGGACAACCCAGACCATGTCCTAAAGCTACTGTAGGAGGGACAACCCAGACCATGTCCCAAAGCTACTGTAGGAGGGACAACCCAGACCATGTCCCAAAGCTACTGTAGGAGGGACAACCCAGACCATGTCCCAAAGCTAATGTTGGAGGGACAACCCAGACCATGTCCCAAAGCTACTGTAGGAGGGACAACCCAGACCATGTCCCAAAGCTACTGTAGGAGGGACAACCCAGACCATGTCCCAAAGCTACTGTAGGAGGGACAACCCAGACCATGTCCCAAAGCTACTGTAGGAGGGACAACCCAGACCATGTCCCAAAGCTACTGTAGGAGGGACAACCCAGACCATGTCCCAAAGCTACTGTAGGAGGGACAACCCAGACCATGTCCCAAAGCTACTGTAGGAGGGACAACCCAGACCATGTCCCAAAGCTACTGTAGGAGGGACAACCCAGACCATGTCCCAAAGCTACTGTAGGAGGGACAACCCAGAACATGTCCCAAAGCTACTGTAGGAGGGACAACCCAGAACATGTCCCAAAGCTACTGTAGGAGGGACAACCCAGAACATGTCCCAAAGGACACCTCATTTCCTATTGGCCCTGGTAAAGGTTACATTGTTAACGTCAGGTTACATTGTTAATGTCAGGTTACATTGTCAATGTCAGGTTACATTGTTAATGTCAGGTAATATTGTTAACATCAGGTTACATTGTTAATGTCAGGTTACATTGTTAATGTTAGCATCTAATTGGCTGGTTTAAAGCTCTAGAACTCCTCCTATTGTGACACATGCAGCTTGAAAACCAACAGCAACCTCCACAGAAAAAAATAGTTCTTGCCAATTGTTTTTTTTTTTTTTTTTTTTAATGGCATAAAATCTCATTTCCAGCAAACCAATTTCTCAGTTAAATGTCTGAATTCAATAACGGTGCTATCAGAAGCCCATCTGTTCACAGAACACAAGAGAGACAAGAGTGTTGAGTTGACAGAACACATCTTGTTAGTTTCCCCTCCAAACTATGGGAGAATGAATTCATGTTTTAACCAAATGGGATTAAGGGCTTTTCTACGATATAATTGTAAGCTTCCCATATTTTTTGGGGGGTTTGAGTGACACCAGAACGACACACAGCTATGCTTTTGAAAATATAAGTTCACAGAATGTCGAAAATGAATGCTTCAGAGCACACAATCCCACAGCTCTGTGTAAGCCCTCTAGTTAAAGTCATGTCAGAAACCAAAACAAGTGTTGGTTAAGGACCGCCGGAAATGCATGTGGGCTGCTAAAGTAACAGGAAAATAGACATGGTTTGAACCATTGTCATACTTACTTTCTGCTGGATAGTGTCGTTTATGGTCATATTGTTGTCTGCTGGATAGTGTAGTTTTTGGTGGATAGTGTAGTTTTTGGTCATATTGCTGTCTGCTGGATAGTGTAGTTTATGGTCATATTGCTGTCTGCTGGATAGTGTAGTTTATGGTCATATTGCTGTCTGCTGGATAGTGTAGTTTATGGTCATATTGCTGTCTGCTGGATAGTGTAGTTTTTGGTCATATTGCTGTCTGCTGGATAGTGTAGTTTTTGGTCATATTGCTGTCTGCTGGATAGTGTAGTTTATGGTCATATTGTTGTCTGCTGGATAGTGTAGTTTTTGGTGGATAGTGTAGTTTTTGGTCATATTGCTGTCTGCTGGATAGTGTAGTTTATGGTCATATTGCTGTCTGCTGGATAGTGTAGTTTATGGTCATATTGCTGTCTGCTGGATAGTGTAGTTTTTGGTCATATTGCTGTCTGCTGGATAGTGTAGTTTATGGTGGATAGTGTAGTTTTTGGTCATATTGCTGTCTGCTGGATAGTGTAGTTTATGGTCATATTGCTGTCTGCTGGATAGTGTAGTTTTTGGTCATATTGCTGTCTGCTGGATAGTGTAGTTTATGGTGGATAGTGTAGTTTTTGGTCATATTGCTGTCTGCTGGATAGTGTAGTTTATGGTCATATTGCTGTCTGCTGGATAGTGTAGTTTATGGTCATATTACATGAAGTTGTCTGTCAGGAGGGCTGCAGGAGGTCAGGGCTGCAGGAGGTCAGGGCTGCAGGAGGTCAGGGCTGCAAGAGGTCAGGGCTACAGGAGTTCAGGGCTGCAAGAGGTCAGGGCTACAGGAGTATAGGGCTGCAAGAGGTCAGGGCTGCAGGAGGTCAGGGCTGCAAGAGGTCAGGGCTACAGGAGTTCAGGGCTGCAAGAGGTCAGGGCTGCAGGAGGTCAGGGCTGCAAGAGGTCAGGGCTGCAGGAGGTCAGGGCTGCAAGAGGTCAGGGCTGCAAGAGGTCAGGGCTGCAGGAGTTCAGGGCTGCAAGAAGTCAGGGCTGCAGGAGGTCAGGGCTGCAAGAGGTCAGGGCTACAGGAGTTCGGGGCTGCAAGAGGTCAGGGCTGCAGGAGGTCAAAACTCCTCTAAACCCATAGTCCAGGGCCCACCCATGATGCATTGCTCCTCTGAACCTGTAGTCCAGGGCCCACCCATGATGCACTGCTCCTCTGAACCTGTAGTCCAGGGCCCACCCATGATGCATTGCTCCTCTGAACCTGTAGTCCAGGGCCCACCCATGATGCATTGCTCCTCTGAACCTGTAGTCCAGGGCCCACCCATGATGCACTGCTCCTCTGAACCTGTAGTCCAGGGCCCACCCATGATGCACTGCTCCTCTGAACCTGTAGTCCAGGGCCCACCCATGATGCACTGCTCCTCTGAACCTGTAGTCCAGGGCCCACCCATGATGCACTGCTCCTCTGAACCTGTAGTCCAGGGCCCACCCATGATGCACTGGTCCTCTGAACCTGTAGTCCAGGGGCCACCACTTATTGTCAAACTGCTAAATTGTAATGACCTCCTCACTCCATTTGCTCACACTGTATATAGACTTTCTTTTTTTCTACTGTATTTATTGACTGTATGTTTGTTTTACTCCATGTGTTGTTGTTTGTGTCGCACTGCTTTGCTTTATCTTGGCCAGGTCTCAGTTGTAAATGAGAACTGGTTCTGAACTGGCTTACCTGGTTAAATAAAGGTGAAATAAATAAATAATCTTCAGATATGGACAGGAGTCAATGGGCCAGAAAATAGTTTCTACTGTACATGTATATACGTATGTAGTAGATGTACAGTTCAGATGTTTGTTTGGGCCTGAACCTGGTAGCCATGATGTTTTCATGCTAGACATCACTCACTACACAATTTATCCACCCTAGGTCTGCACCCTAGGTCTTCCTAATTTATTTAACCTTTATTTAACTAGGCAAGTCAGTTAAGAACAAATTCTTCTTTACAGTGACGGCCTACCGGGGAACAGTGGGTTAAACTGCCTTGTTCAGGGAAACAGTGGATTAACTGCCTTGTTCAGGGGAACAGTGGGTTAACTGCCTTGTTCAGGGGAATAGTGGATTAACTGCCTTGTTCAGGGGAACAGTGGGTTAACTGCCTTGTTCAGGGGAACAGTGGGTTAACTGCCTTGTTCAGGGGAATAGTGGATTAACGGCCTTGTTCAGGGGAACAGTGGGTTAACTGCCTTGTTCAGGGGAATAGTGGGTTAACTGCCTTGTTCAGGGGAATAGTGGATTAACTGCCTTGTTCAGGGGAACAGTGGGTTAACTGCCTTGTTCAGGGGAACAGTGGGTTAACTGCCTTGTTCAGGGGAACAGTGGGTTAACTGCCTTGTTCAGGGGAACAGTGGGCTAACCACCTTGTTCAGGGGAACAGTGGGTTAACCACCTTGTTCAGGGGAACAGTGGGCTAACCACCTTGTTCAGGGGAGCAGTGGGCTAACCACCTTGTTCAGGGGAACAGTGGGTTAACCGCCCTGTTCAGGGGAACAGTGGGTTAACTGCCTTGTTCAGGGGAACAGTGGGCTAACCACATTGTTCAGGGGAACAGTGGGCTAACCACCTTGTTCAGGGGAACAGTGGGCTAACCACCTTGTTCAGGGGAACAGTGGGCTAACCACCTTGTTCAGGGGAACAGTGGGCTAACCACCTTGTTCAGGGGGAACAGTGGGCTAACCACCTTGTTCAGGGGAACAGTGGGCTAACCACCTTGTTCAGGGGAACAGTGGGCTAACCACCTTGTTCAGTGGAACAGTGGGCTAACCACCTTGTTCAGGGGAACAGTGGGCTAACCACCTTGTTCAGGGGAACAGTGGGCTAACCACCTTGTTCAGGGGAACAGTGGGCTAACCACCTTGTTCAGGGGGAACAGTGGGTTAACCACCTTGTTCAGGGGAACAGTGGGCTAACCACCTTGTTCAGGGGGAACAGTGGGTTAACCACCTTGTTCAGGGGAACAGTGGGTTAACCACCTTGTTCAGGGGGAACAGTGGGTTAACCACCTTGTTCAGGGGGAACAGTGGGTTAACCACCTTGTTCAGGGGAACAGTGGGTTAACTGCCTTGTTCAGGGGGAACAGTGGGTTAACTGCCTTGTTCAGGGGGAACAGTGGGTTAACCACCTTGTTCAGGGGGAACAGTGGGTTAACCACCTTGTTCAGGGGAACAGTGGGCTAACCACCTTGTTCAGGGGAACAGTGGGCTAACCACCTTGTTCAGGGGAACAGTGGGCTAACCACCTTGTTCAGGGGGAACAGTGGGCTAACCACCTTGTTCAGGGGCAGAACGACAGATTTTTACCTGGTCAGCTTGGGGATTTGATCCAGCAACCTTTCGGTTACTGGCCCAAAGCTCTAACCACTAGGGTACCTGCCGCACCCTAGGTCTTCCTAATTGGCTGTAACCACACACTAGGTCTTCCTAATTGGCTGTAACCACACACTAGGTCTTCCTAATTGGTTGCAATCACATACTAGGTCTTCCTAATTGGGTGTAGGTCTTCCTAATTGGTTGTGACCACACACTAGGTCTTCCTAATTGGTTGTGACCACACACTAGGTCTTCCTAATTGGCTGTAACCACACACTAGGTCTTCCTAATTGGCTGTGACCACACACTAGGTCTTCCTAATTGGCTGTAACCACACACTAGGTCTTCCTAATTGGTTGCGACCACACACTAGGTCTTCCTAATTGGTTGCGACCACACACTAGGTCTTCCTAATTGGTTGCGACCACACACTAGGTCTTCCTAATTGGTTGCGACCACACACTAGGTCTTCCTAATTGGTTGCGACCACACACTAGGTCTTCCTAATTGGCTGTAACCACACACTAGGTCTTCCTAATTGGTTGCGACCACACACTAGGTCTTCCTAATTGGTTGCGACCACACACTAGGTCTTCCTAATTGGTTGCGACCACACACTAGGTCTTCCTAATTGGTTGCGACCACACACTAGGTCTTCCTAATTGGCTGTAACCACACACTAGGTCTTCCTAATTGGTTGCGACCACACACTAGGTCTTCCTAATTGGTTGCGATCACACACTAGGTCTTCCTAATTGGTTGCGACCACACACTAGGTCTTCCTAATTGGCTGTAACCACACACTAGGTCTTCCTAATTGGTTGCGACCACACACTAGGTCTTCCTAATTGGTTGCGACCACACACTAGGTCTTCCTAATTGGTTGCGACCACACACTAGGTCTTCCTAATTGGTTGCAACCACACACTAGGTCTTCCTAATTGGCTGTAATCACACACTAGGTCTTCCTAATTGGGTGTAGGTCTTCCTAATTGGTTGCGACCACACACTAGGTCTTCCTAATTGGTTGCGACCACACACTAGGTCTTCCTAATTGGTTGCGACCACACACTAGGTCTTCCTTGTCTCTCTCTCGCTACATGATAATGTACATTACATTTATTTTTACTTTATTTTTACTTTATTTACATAAGTATTCAGACCCTTTGCTATGAGACTTGAAATTGAGCTCAGGTGCATCCTGTTTCCAATGATCATCCTTGAGAGCCACAGAGCTGACAGAGCTCCAGAGTTCCTCTGTGGAGATTTGAGAACCTTCCAGAAGGACAACCATCTCTGCAGAACTCCACCAATCAGGCTTTTATGGTAGAGTGGCAAAACGGAAGCCACTCCTCAGTAGAAGGCGCATGACAGCCTGCTTGGAGTTTGCCAAAAAGCACCTAAAGACTCTCAGACCATGAGAAACAAGATTCTCTGGTCCGATGAAACCAAGATTGAACTCTTTGGAGATTGATTGAACTCTCACGTCTGGAGGAAACCTGGCACCATCCCTACGGTGAAGCATAGTGGTGGCGGCATCATGCTATGGGGATGTTTTACAGCGGCAGGGACTGGGAGACTAGTCAGGATCGAGGCAAAGATGAATGGAGCAAAGCACAGAGAGATCCTTGTATGAAAACCTGCTCCAGAGCGCTCAGGTCCTCAGACTGGAGTGAAGGTTCACCTTCCAATAGGACAACGACTCGAAGCACACAGTCAAGACAACACAGGCTTCGGGACAAGTCTCTGAATG
>NC_092170.1:41424976-41550084 GCF_045791955.1 Oncorhynchus clarkii lewisi
AGAGCCCTATTCCCTATATAGTGCACTACTTCTGACCAGAGCCCTATTCCTATATAGTGCACTACTTCTGACCAGAGCCCTATTCCCTATATAGTGCACTACTTCTGACCAGAGCCCTATTCCCTATACAGTGCACTACTTTAGACCAGAGCCCTATTCCCTATATAGTGCACTACTTCTGACCAGAGCCCTATTCCCTATATAGTGCACTACTTCTGACCAGAGCCCTATTCCCTATACAGTGCACTACTTCTGACCAGAGCCCTATTCCCTATATAGTGCACTACTTCTGACCAGAGCCCTATTCCCTATATAGTGCACTACTTCTGACCAGAGCCCTATTCCCTATATAGTGCACTACTTCTGACCAGAGCCCTATTCCCTATACAGTGCACTACTTTAGACCAGAGCCCTATTCCCTATATAGTGCACTACGGAGCCCTATTCCCTATATAGTGCACTACTTCTGACCAGAGCCCTATTCCCTATATAGTGCACTACTTCTGACCAGAGCCCTATTCCCTATATAGTGCACTACGGAGCCCTATTCCCTATATAGTGCACTACTTCTGACCAGAGCCCTATTCCCTATATAGTGCACTACGGAGCCCTATTCCCTATATAGTGCACTACTTCTGACCAGAGCCCTATTCCCTATATAGTGCACTACTTCTGACCAGAGCCCTATTCCCTATATAGTGCACTACGGAGCCCTATTCCCTATATAGTGCACTACTTCTGACCAGAGCCCTATTCCCTATATAGTGCACTACGGAGCCCTATTCCCTATATAGTGCACTACTTCTGACCAGAGCCCTATTCCCTATATAGTGCACTACTTCTGACCAGAGCCCTATTCCCTATATAGTGCACTACTTCTGACCAGAGCCCTATTCCCTATACAGTGCACTACTTTAGACCAGAGCCCTATTCCCTATATAGTGCACTACGGAGCCCTATTCCCTATATAGTGCACTACTTCTGACCAGAGCCCTATTCCCTATATAGTGCACTACTTCTGACCAGAGCCCTATTCCCTATATAGTGCACTACGGAGCCCTATTCCCTATATAGTGCACTACTTCTGACCAGAGCCCTATTCCCTATATAGTGCACTACGGAGCCCTATTCCCTATATAGTGCACTACTTCTGACCAGAGCCCTATTCCCTATATAGTGCACTACGGAGCCCTATTCCCTATATAGTGCACTACTTCTGACCAGAGCCCTATTCCCTATATAGTGCACTACTTCTGACCAGAGCCCTATTCCCTATACAGTGCACTACTTTAGACCAGAGCCCTATTCCCTATATAGTGCACTACTTCTGACCAGAGCCCTATTCCCTATATAGTGCACTACTTCTGAGCAGAGCCCTATTCCCTATACAGTGCACTACTTCTGACCAGAGCCCTATTCCCTATATAGTGCACTACTTCTGACCAGAGCCCTATTCCCTATATAGTGCACTACTTCTGACCAGAGCCCTATTCCCTATACAGTGCACTACTTCTGACCAGAGCCCTATTCGATATACAGTGCACTACTTTAGACCAGAGCCCTATTCCCTATATAGTGCACTACGGAGCCCTATTCCCTATATAGTGCACTACTTCTGACCAGAGCCCTATTCCCTATATAGTGCACTACTTCTGACCAGAGCCCTATTCCCTATATAGTGCACTACGGAGCCCTATTCCCTATATAGTGCACTACTTCTGACCAGAGCCCTATTCCCTATATAGTGCACTACGGAGCCCTATTCCCTATATAGTGCACTACTTCTGACCAGAGCCCTATTCCCTATATAGTGCACTACTTCTGACCAGAGCCCTATTCCCTATATAGTGCACTACGGAGCCCTATTCCCTATATAGTGCACTACTTCTGACCAGAGCCCTATTCCCTATATAGTGCACTACGGAGCCCTATTCCCCATATAGTGCACTACTTCTGACCAGAGCCCTATTCCCTATATAGTGCACTACTTCTGACCAGAGCCCTATTCCCTATATAGTGCACTACGGAGCCCTATTCCCTATATAGTGCACTACTTCTGACCAGAGCCCTATTCCCTATATAGTGCACTACGGAGCCCTATTCCCTATATAGTGCACTACTTCTGACCAGAGCCCTATTCCCTATATAGTGCACTACGGAGCCCTATTCCCTATATAGTGCACTACTTCTGACCAGAGCCCTATTCCCTATACAGTGCACTACTTCTGACCAGAGCCCTATTCCCTATATAGTGCACTACGGAGCCCTATTCCCTATATAGTGCACTACTTCTGACCAGAGCCCTATTCCCTATATAGTGCACTACGGAGCCCTATTCCCTATATAGTGCACTACTTCTGACCAGAGCCCTATTCCCTATATAGTGCACTACGGAGCCCTATTCCCTATATAGTGCACTACTTCTGACCAGAGCCCTATTCCCTATATAGTGCACTACTTCTGACCAGAGCCCTATTCCCTATATAGTGCACTACGGAGCCCTATTCCCTATATAGTGCACTACTTCTGACCAGAGCCCTATTCCCTATATAGTGCACTACGGAGCCCTATTCCCTATATAGTGCACTACTTCTGACCAGAGCCCTATTCCCTATACAGTGCACTACTTCTGACCAGAGCCCTATTCCCTATATATAGTGCACTACGGAGCCCTATTCCCTATATAGTGCACTACTTCTGACCAGAGCCCTACAGGGTACAGCCATTGTGAAACACTAAAACAGCTAAGAGCTTGTATTTGGTTCCCTTTTTGTTCTCTTCCATTAGGAAAGGGCCATTATTCATTCTATAACAAATCACTTCATTACACATGGCAAGTGATACCAGGGCCTTTCTTTCTGTCAAAAAGCAGAAGAGAGTTTTCCAAATGGAAGAGATTAGGGATCTCGTGACACACATCATTTGATTTATTCTTTCCCAGTTGGACTCCTCTTGGCACTTTGTCTCAGGCAGCACCCCAGCTGGTTATCAACAGGCTCCTTCACAATAACTCTCTTTCCTAAGGAAATCACCGTGTAAAACCCTGAGTGTGTGTTAATGTACTAGGCTAATGAAGGTGATTCTGATTCTGAATGACACATAGTCTACTGATCAAAAGAGTCCTCTCACGCCTGCCAACCTGCCGCTGTGTGTGTGTGTGTGTGTGTGCGTGTGTGCGTGTGTGCGTGCGTGCGTGCGTGCGTGCGTCGTGTCAATCATCCCTCTTACTCCCGTCCTCCTCTGTGGTAACTACGTGGTAACTACGTGTCCTCCTCTGGAGCTTGGTAACTACGTGGTAACTACGTGGTAACTACGTGTCCTCCTCTGGAGCGTGGTAACTACGTGGTAACTACGTGTCCTCCTCTGGAGCGTGGTAACTACGTGGTAACTACGTGGTAACTACGTGTCCTCCTCTGGAGCGTGGTAACTACGTGGTAACTACGTGTCCTCCTCTGGAGCGTGGTAACTACGTGGTAACTACGTGGTAACTACGTGGTAACTACGTGTCCTCCTCTGGAGCGTGGTAACTACGTGGTAACTACGTGTCCTCCTCTGGAGCGTGGTAACTACGTGGTAACTACGTGGTAACTACGTGTCCTCCTCTGGAGCGTGGTAACTACGTGGTAACTACGTGGTAACTACGTGGTAACTACGTGTCCTCCTCTGGAGCGTGGTAACTACGTGGTAACTACGTGTCCTCCTCTGGAGCGTGGTAACTACGTGGTAACTACGTGTCCTCCTCTGGAGCGTGGTAACTACGTGGTAACTACGTGGTAACTACGTGGTAACTACGTGTCCTCCTCTGGAGCGTGGTAACTACGTGGTAACTACGTGTTCTACGTAGAGCTGAATAGATGGCGCCAACATATGTGTCAGTTCTGCTCCTAAGCAACTTCGCAGTATTTCATTTCTTTATGTGCTTTTCTTACATTATTGTCCCAGAAAATGTTTTGTGTTATTAAATACAGCCATGAAATAACATTTGGATATCAGAGTGGTGATAAATCACCAGCATTACGACCAGGAATACAACTTTCCCAAATTGGATCCTTTGTTCGTACCCCTCAGGGCATTATAACTTATCCCAGAGGTTGCTCCAAAACACAGCTGGGGGAGAAGAGGTATTCGGAGTGGACTAATCCGACTCAGGAGGCGTGCCCACCGCCCACCGCTTCCGAGTATATTACTCGCTAATGTTCAGTCCCTGGACAATAAATGTAGACGAGCTCAGGGCGAGGATCTCCTTCCAGAGAGACATCGGGGACTGTAACATACTCTGTTTCACAGAATTCTGGCTCTCTCGAGATATACTGCCCCCATCCGTACAGCCAGCTGGGTTCTCAGTGCATCGCGCAGACAGGAATAAATAACTCTCCGGGAAGAAGAAGGGGGTGTATGTTTCATGATTAACTACTCATGGTGTGAATGTGATAACATACAGGAACTCAAGTCCTTTTGTTCACCCGACCTAGAATGCCTCACAATCAAATGCCGAACGTATTACCTCCCAAGAGAAATCTCGTCGGTTATAGTCACAGCCATGTATATTCCTCCTCATGCCAATACCACGACGGCTCTCAAAGAACCACAGTGGACTTTATGCAAACTGGAAACCACATATCCTGAGGCCGCATTTATTGTAGCTGGGGATTTTAACAATGCCAATTTGAGGAAAAAGCTATGGAGGTTCTAACTCAAACAGGAAGAGCCCATGCTAAGGTCTATTAAATGCTGGTCTGACCAATCGGTCAGATCGGTTTTGATCACGCGGACTTGGATACGTTCCGGGTAGCCTCTGAGAATAACATTGACGAATACACAGATACGGTGACTGAGTTAATCAGGAAGTGTATAGGAAATATTGTACCCACTGTGTCTATTAAAATCTACCCAAACCAGAAACCGTGGATAGATGGCAGCATTTGTGTAAAACTGAAAGTGCGAACCACCGCATTTAACCATGGCAAGGTGACTGGGAATATGGCCGAATACAAACAGTGTAGTTATTCCCTCAGTAAGGCAATCAAACAGGCGTTTTGCCTGTTTGATTGCCTTACTGAGGGAATAACTACACTGTATACTGTTTGTATTCGGCCATATTCCCAGTCACCAGTACAGAGACAAAATGGAGTCGCAATTCAACGGCTCAGACACGAGACGTACAGTCAGGTCCATAAGTATTTGGACAGTGACACAATTTGCATAATTTTGTCTCTGTACGCCGCCACAATGGATTTGAAAGGAAACAATCTAGATGTGCTTTAAGAATAAACTTTCATCTTTAATTTGATGACTTTCATCTTTAATTCCTACACGGTTCATACAGTGTAGGAATTACAACCATTTTTATAAATAGCCCCCCAATTTTAGGGGCTCAAAAGTAATTGGGCAAACTAACACAATCATAAATAAAATTGTGAGTTTTAATACTTTGTTGCAAGTCCTTTGCAGTCGATGACTGCCTGAAGTCTGGAACCCATAGACATCACCAGATGCTGGGTTTCTTCCCTGGTGATGCTCTGCCAAGCCTTTACTGTAGCGGCCTTCATTTCCTGCTTGTTCTTGGGGCCTTTTGCCTTCAGCAAGTGAAATGCTAAATGCTCAATTGAATTCGGGTCAGGTGATTGACTTGGCCATTGCAGAACATTCCACTTCTTTGCCTTAAAAAAAGTCATTGTCCATCTGCACTGTGAAACGCCATCCAATGGGTTTTGAGGCATTTTTGGCCCTAATCTGGTTGTCCTGTTTTTTAACCAATGGTTTACATCTTGTTGTAAACCCTCTGTATTTACTGTGGTGAAGTCTTCTCTTGGTTGACTTTGATACAGTATCATGACACAAGGCGAGACCCAGACACAGACACAGGAGGCAGATGGTTGGAGTCTTACAATATTTATTAATCCAGTAGGGTAAGGCAAGAGAATGGTTGTGGACAGGCAAAAAGGTCCAAAGCAGTTCAGAGTCCAAAAGGTACCGAAGGGCAGGCAGACTCAAGGTCAGGCAGGATGATCAGGCAGGTGGGAAAGTAGTTCAGAGTCAGGCAGGGGTCAAAACCGGGAAGACTATCAAAAAGAGAATAGCAAAAGGAGAACGGGAACAACACGCTGGTTGACTTTACTAACATACAAGACGAACTGGCACAGAGATACAGGAAACACAGGGATAAATACACTGGGGAAAATAAGCGACACCTGGAGGGGGTGGAGACAATCACAAGAACAGGTGAAACAGATCAGGGCGTGACATACAGATGCGCCTACATCCTTGATCTGGCCGACTGTTGTGAAGGGGTTTTTCCTTCACCAGGGAAATAATTATTCTGTCATCCACCACAGTTGTTTTCCGTGGTCTTCCGGGCCTTTTGGTGTTCCTGAGCTCACCAGTGTGTTCTTTCTTTTTAAGGATGTACCAAATAGTTGATTTGGCCACACCTAATGTTTTTAGCTATCTCAATGATGGGTTTGTTTAGATTGTTCAGCCTAATGATGGATGGCTTGCTTAACTGGCAATGATAGCTCTTTGGACTTCATATTACAGGGTTAACAGAAACAGATTCCAAATGTAAATGCCACACTTTAATTCAGCTAAAGAACTTTAATCTGCTTACCTGTACATTAACTAATTAGGGAATAACACACACCTGGCCATGGAACAGCTGAGCAGCCAATTGTCCAATTACTTTTGGTCCCTTAAAAATGGGTGGGGGGACCACATTTAAAAAGTGCTGTAATTCCTGCACCGTTCACCCGATTTGGATGTAAATACCCTAAAATTAAAGCTGAAAGTCTGCTGTGGTAGACAGCTGAAATAATAATAACTTGGTCAATGTCCAAATATTTATGTGGTCTACAGACAATTATGGATTACAAAGGGAAAACCAGCCACGTCACGTACACCGACGTCTTGCTTCCGGACAAACTAAACACCTTCTTCACCTTCTTTGAGAATAACACAGTGCCACTGATACGGCCCACTACCAAGGACTGTGGGCTCTCCTTCTCCGTGGCCGACGTGAGTAAAACATTTAAGCGTGTTAACCCTTGCATGGCTGCCGACCCAGATGGCATCCCTAGCCGGGTCCTCAGAGCATGATCCTCAACACAGGAGCCCCACAAGGGTGCGTGCTCAGCCCCCTCCTGTACTCCCTGTTCACCCATGACTGCTTGGCCACACACGCCTCCAACTCAATTATCAAGTTTGCAGACGACACAATAGTGGTAGGCCTGATTACCAACAATGACGAGACAGCCTACAGGGAGGAGGTGAGAGCCCTGGGAGAGTTGTGCCAGGAAAATAACCTCTCACTCAACTTCAACAAAGGAGCTGATCATGGACTTCAGGAAACCGCAGAGGGAGCACCCCCCTATCCACATCGCGGGACAGCAGTGGAGAAGGTGGAGAGCTTCAAGTTCCTCGTCGTACACATCACTAACAATCTGAAATGGCCCACCTACACAGACAGTGTTGTGAAGAAGCCGCAACAGTGCCTCTCAACCTCAGGCTCCTGGCCCCTTCAACCCTCACAAACTTTTACAGATGCACAATTGAGAGCATCGTGTCAGGCTGTATCACCGCCTGATATGGCAATTGCTCCGCCCTCAACCGCAGGGCTGCAATTGAAGGTTAGTATTGTCACGATGGAACATGGTTTATCCATTGAAAAAGTGTCATCCTACAAACACCTAGGTATTTGGTTGGATGACAAGTTGTCCTTTTAAAGTTCATGTGGATAATCTTGTGACAAAGCTTAAATTGAAATGGGGTTTTTATTTAAGGCTCGCTAGAAAGAAGCTTGTTCACTTGCCACTTTTCGCTCTGTAATTGATTATGGTGACTTGTTGTATATGCATGCAACCTCCCTCGTCTTACAGAGACTGGACTCCGGTTATCATGCTTCCTTGCGCTTTATTACAATTTATTTGCCAAGTCACTCACCCACCATTGCACCTTGTACCAAATGGAAGGTTGGACCTCACTTTATATGTGCAGAAAGATACATTTGTATGTGTTCATCTACAAAGCCCTTTTGGGTAAACTCTCTCTTTTACCTCTGTAGTCTGGTCTTCTTCACCACCAGCAGGTAAACTCCCTCTTTACCTCTGTAGTCTGGTCTCCTTCATCACCAGCAGGTAAACTCCCTCTGTAGTCTGGTCTCCTTCACCACCAGCAGGTAAACTCCCTCTTTACCTCTGTAGTCTGGTCTCCTTCACCACCAGCAGGTAAACTCCCTCTGTAGTCTGGTCTCCTTCACCACCAGCAGGTAAACTCCCTCTTTACCTCTGTAGTCTGGTCTCCTTCACCACCAGCAGGTAAACTCCCTCTGTAGTCTGGTCTCCTTCACCACCAGCAGGTAAACTCCCTCTTTACCTCTGTAGTCTGGTCTCCTTCCCCACCAGCAGGTAAACTCCCTCTGTAGTCTGGTCTCCTTCATCACCAGCAGGTAAACTCCCTCTTTACCTCTGTAGTCTGGTCTCCTTCCCCACCAGCAGGTAAACTCCCTCTTTACCTCTGTAGTCTGGTCTCCTTCATCACCAGCAGGTAAACTCCCTCTGTAGTCTGGTCTCCTTCACCACCAGCAGGTAAACTCCCTCTGTAGTCTGGTCTCCTTCATCACCAGCAGGTAAACTCCCTCTTTACCTCTGTAGTCTGGTCTCCTTCACCACCAGCAGGTAAACTCCCTCTTTACCTCTGTAGTCTGGTCTCCTTCATCACCAGCAGGTAAACTCCCTCTGTAGTCTGGTCTCCTTCACCACCAGCAGGTAAACTCCCTCTTTACCTCTGTAGTCTGGTCTCCTTCACCACCAGCAGGTAAACTCCCTCTGTAGTCTGGTCTCCTTCACCACCAGCAGGTAAACTCCCTCTTTACCTCTGTAGTCTGGTCTCCTTCCCCACCAGCAGGTAAACTCCCTCTGTAGTCTGGTCTCCTTCATCACCAGCAGGTAAACTCCCTCTTTACCTCTGTAGTCTGGTCTCCTTCCCCACCAGCAGGTAAACTCCCTCTGTAGTCTGGTCTCCTTCATCACCAGCAGGTAAACTCCCTCTTTACCTCTGTAGTCTGGTCTCCTTCACCACCAGCAGGTAAACTCCCTCTGTAGTCTAGTCTCCTTCACCACCAGCAGGTAAACTCCCTCTTTACCTCTGTAGTCTGGTCTCCTTTACCACCAGCAGGTAAACTCCCTCTTTACCTCTGTAGTCTGGTCTCCTTCACCACCAGCAGGTAAACTCCCTCTTTACCTCTGTAGTCTGGTCTTCTTCACCACCAGCAGGTAAACTCCCTCTGTAGTCTGGTCTCCTTCACCACCAGCAGGTAAACTCCCTCTTTACCTCTGTAGTCTGGTCTCCTTCACCACCAGCAGGTAAACTCCCTCTGTAGTCTGGTCTCCTTCACCACCAGCAGGTAAACTCCCTCTTTACCTCTGTAGTCTGGTCTCCTTCATCACCAGCAGGTAAACTCCCTCTGTAGTCTGGTCTCCTTCACCACCAGCAGGTAAACTCCCTCTTTACCTCTGTAGTCTGGTCTCCTTCACCACCAGCAGGTAAACTCCCTCTGTAGTCTGGTCTCCTTCACCACCAGCAGGTAAACTCCCTCTTTACCTCTGTAGTCTGGTCTCCTTCCCCACCAGCAGGTAAACTCCCTCTGTAGTCTGGTCTCCTTCATCACCAGCAGGTAAACTCCCTCTTTACCTCTGTAGTCTGGTCTCCTTCCCCACCAGCAGGTAAACTCCCTCTGTAGTCTGGTCTCCTTCATCACCAGCAGGTAAACTCCCTCTTTACCTCTGTAGTCTGGTCTCCTTCACCACCAGCAGGTAAACTCCCTCTGTAGTCTGGTCTCCTTCACCACCAGCAGGTAAACTCCCTCTTTACCTCTGTAGTCTGGTCTCCTTTACCACCAGCAGGTAAACTCCCTCTTTACCTCTGTAGTCTGGTCTCCTTCACCACCAGCAGATAAACTCCCTCTTTACCTCTGTAGTCTGGTCTCCTTCACCACCAGCAGGTAAACTCCCTATTTACCTCTGTAGTCTGGTCTCCTTCACCACCAGCAGGTAAACTCCCTCTTTACCTCTGTAGTCTGGTCTCCTTCACCACCAGCAGGTAAACTCCCTCTTTACCTCTGTAGTCTGGTCTCCTTCACCACCAGCAGGTAAACTCCCTCTGTAGTCTGGTCTCCTTCACCACCAGCAGGTAAACTCCCTCTTTACCTCTGTAGTCTGGTCTCTTTCACCATTAGCAGGTAAACTCCCTCTGTAGTCTGGTCTCCTTCACCACCAGCAGGTAAACTCCCTCTTTACCTCTGTAGTCTGGTCTCCTTCACCACCAGCAGGTAAACTCCCTCTTTACCTCTGTAGTCTGGTCTCCTTCACCACCAGCAGGTAAACTCCCTCTTTACCTCTGTAGTCTGGTCTCCTTCACCACCAGCAGGTAAACTCCCTCTTCACCTCTGTAGTCTGGTCTCCTTCACCACCAGCAGGTAAACTCCCTCTTTACCTCTGTAGTCTGGTCTCCTTCACCACCAGCAGGTAAACTCCCTCTGTAGTCTGGTCTCCTTCACCACCAGCAGGTAAACTCCCTCTTTACCTCTGTAGTCTGGTCTCCTTCCCCACCAGCAGGTAAACTCCCTCTGTAGTCTGGTCTCCTTCATCACCAGCAGGTAAACTCCCTCTTTACCTCTGTAGTCTGGTCTCCTTCCCCACCAGCAGGTAAACTCCCTCTGTAGTCTGGTCTCCTTCATCACCAGCAGGTAAACTCCCTCTTTACCTCTGTAGTCGGGTCTCCTTCACCACCAGCAGGTAAACTCCCTCTGTAGTCTGGTCTCCTTCACCACCAGCAGGTAAACTCCCTCTTTACCTCTGTAGTCTGGTCTCCTTCATCACCAGCAGGTAAACTCCCTCTTTACCTCTGTAGTCGGGTCTCCTTCACCACCAGCAGGTAAACTCCCTCTGTAGTCTGGTCTCCTTCACCACCAGCAGGTAAACTCCCTCTTTACCTCTGTAGTCTGGTCTCCTTCACCACCAGCAGGTAAACTCCCTCTTTACCTCTGTAGTCTGGTCTCCTTCACCACCAGCAGGTAAACTCCCTCTTTACATCTGTAGTCTGGTCTCCTTCACCACCAGCAGGTAAACTCCCTCTTTACCTCTGTAGTCTGGTCTCCTTCACCACCAGCAGGTAAACTCCCTCTTTACCTCTGTAGTCTGGTCTCCTTCACCACCAGCAGGTAAACTCCCTCTTTACCTCTGTAGTCTGGTCTCCTTCACCACCAGCAGTTAAACTCCCTCTTTACCTCTGTAGTCTGGTCTCCTTCACCACCAGCAGGTAAACTCCCTCTTTACCTCTGTAGTCTGGTCTCCTTCACCACCAGCAGGTAAACTCCCTCTTTACCTCTGTAGTCTGGTCTCCTTCACCACCAGCAGGTAAACTCCCTCTGTAGTCTGGTCTCCTTCACCACCAGCAGGTAAACTCCCTCTTTACCTCTGTAGTCGGGTCTCCTTCACCACCAGCAGGTAAACTCCCTCTGTAGTCTGGTCTCCTTCACCACCAGCAGGTAAACTCCCTCTTTACCTCTGTAGTCTGGTCTCCTTCACCACCAGCAGGTAAACTCCCTCTTTACATCTGTAGTCTGGTCTCCTTCACCACCAGCAGGTAAACTCCCTCTTTACCTCTGTAGTCTGGTCTCCTTCACCACCAGCAGGTAAACTCCCTCTTTACCTCTGTAGTCTGGTCTCCTTCACCACCAGCAGGTAAACTCCCTCTTTACCTCTGTAGTCTGGTCTCCTTCACCACCAGCAGGTAAACTCCCTCTTTACCTCTGTAGTCTGGTCTCCTTCACCACCAGCAGGTAAACTCCATCTTTACCTCTGTAGTCTGGCTCCTTCACCACCAGCAGGTAAACTCCCTCTGTAGTCTGGTCTCCTTCACCACCAGCAGGTAAACTCCCTCTGTAGTCTGGTCTCCTTCACCACCAGCAGGTAAACTCCCTCTTTCCCTCTGTAGTCTGGTCTCCTTCACCACCAGCAGGTAAACTCCCTCTTTACCTCTGTAGTCTGGTCTCCTTCACCACCAGCAGGTAAACTCCCTCTTTACCTCTGTAGTCTGGTCTCCTTCACCACCAGCAGGTTAACTCCCTCTTTACCTCTGTAGTCTGGTCTCCTTCACCACCAGCAGGTAAACTCCCTCTGTAGTCTGGGCACCTTCACCACCAGCAGGTAAACTCCCTCTTTACCTCTGTAGTCTGGTCTCTTTCACCACCAGCAGGTAAACTCCCTCTGTAGTCTGGTCTCCTTCACCACCAGCAGGTAAACTCCCTCTTTACCTCTGTAGTCTGGTCTCCTTCACCACCAGCAGGTAAACTCCCTCTTTACCTCTGTAGTCTGGTCTCCTTCACCACCAGCAGGTAAACTCCCTCTTTACCTCTGTAGTCTGGTCTCCTTCACCACCAGCAGGTAAACTCCCTCTTTACCTCTGTAGTCTGGTCTCCTTCACCACCAGCAGGTAAACTCCCTCTTTACCTCTGTAGTCTGGTCTCCTTCACCACCAGCAGGTAAACTCCCTCTGTAGTCTGGTCTCCTTCACCACCAGCAGGTAAACTCCCTCTTTACCTCTGTAGTCTGGTCTCCTTCACCACCAGCAGGTAAACTCCCTCTTTACCTCTGTAGTCTGGTCTCCTTCACCACCAGCAGGTAAACTCCCTCTGTAGTCTGGTCTCCTTCACCACCAGCAGGTAAACTCCCTCTGTAGTCTGGTCTCCTTCACCACCAGCAGGTAAACTCCCTCTTTACCTCTGTAGTCTGGTCTCCTTCCCCACCAGCAGGTAAACTCCCTCTGTAGTCTGGTCTCCTTCACCACCAGCAGGTAAACTCCCTCTTTACCTCTGTAGTCTGGTCTCCTTCACCACCAGCAGGTAAACTCCCTCTGTAGTCTGGTCTCCTTCACCACCAGCAGGTAAACTCCCTCTTTACCTCTGTAGTCTGGTCTCCTTCACCACCAGCAGGTAAACTCCCTCTGTAGTCTGGTCTCCTTCACCACCAGCAGGTAAACTCCCTCTGTAGTCTGGGCACCTTCACCACCAGCAGGTAAACTCCCTCTTTACCTCTGTAGTCTGGTCTCTTTCACCACCAGCAGGTAAACTCCCTCTGTAGTCTGGTCTCCTTCACCACCAGCAGGTAAACTCCCTCTTTACCTCTGTAGTCTGGTCTCCTTCACCACCAGCAGGTAAACTTCCTCTTTACCTCTGTAGTCTGGTCTCCTTCACCACCAGCAGGTAAACTCCCTCTTTACCTCTGTAGTCTGGTCTCCTTCACCACCAGCAGGTAAACTCCCTCTTTACCTCTGTAGTCTGGTCTCCTTCACCACCAGCAGGTAAACTCCCTCTTTACCTCTGTAGTCTGGTCTCCTTCACCACCAGCAGGTAAACTCCCTCTGTAGTCTGGTCTCCTTCACCACCAGCAGGTAAACTCCCTCTTTACCTCTGTAGTCTGGTCTCCTTCACCACCAGCAGGTAAACTCCCTCTTTACCTCTGTAGTCTGGTCTCCTTCACCACCAGCAGGTAAACTCCCTCTGTAGTCTGGTCTCCTTCACCACCAGCAGGTAAACTCCCTCTGTAGTCTGGTCTCCTTCACCACCAGCAGGTAAACTCCCTCTTTACCTCTGTAGTCTGGTCTCCTTCCCCACCAGCAGGTAAACTCCCTCTGTAGTCTGGTCTCCTTCACCACCAGCAGGTAAACTCCCTCTTTACCTCTGTAGTCTGGTCTCCTTCACCACCAGCAGGTAAACTCCCTCTGTAGTCTGGTCTCCTTCACCACCAGCAGGTAAACTCCCTCTTTACCTCTGTAGTCTGGTCTCCTTCACCACCAGCAGGTAAACTCCCTCTTTACCTCTGTAGTCTGGTTCTCCTTCACCACCAGCAGGTAAACTCCCTCTTTACCTCTGTAGTCTGGTCTCCTTCACCACCAGCAGGTAAACTCCCTCTTTACCTCTGTAGTCTGGTCTCCTTCACCACCAGCAGGTAAACTCCCTCTTTACCTCTGTAGTCTGGTCTCCTTCACCACCACCAGTTACCAGACCCGGTCTGCTAGGTGGTTGCTACTTAAAGTCCCCAGGACATTCACAGTATTAGGCGAGACTGCATTCTCTTCTTGTGCACCAGACGCATGGAGTAATCTACAATTCATTAAAATATAGACGGGAGACTCTGTTACAGAGTAGTGTAAAATGCTTTTTTTTTAGGCTGGTTCATGTTGTATGTTTTAGTTATGTAATGTCCAGGTCCCCCTTTGTCAATGGGCTTTTCCTGGTTAAATAAAGGTTAAATAAACATTTTTTTCAACTACCTGCCCTTCAGAACACCTACAGCATCCGATGTCACAGGAAGGCCAAAAATATCATCAAGGACGCCAACCACTCGAGCCACTGCCTGTTCACCCCGCTATCATCCAGAAGGTGAGGTCAGTACAGGTGCATCAAAGCTGGGACCGAGAGACTGAAAAACAGCTTATATCTCAAGGCCATAATAATGTTAAACAGTCATCACTAGCCAGCTACCACCCAGTTACTCAACCCTGCACCTTAGAGGCTGCTGCCCTATATACATAGACATGGAACACTGGTCACTTTAATAATGGAACACTGGTCACTTTAATAATGGAACACTGGTCACTTTAATAATGGAACACTGGTCACTATAATAATGGAACACTGGTCACTATAATAATGGAACACTGGTCACTAATAATGGAACACTGGTCACTTTAATAATGGAACACTGGTCACTTTAATAATGGAACACTGGTCACTTAATAATGGAACACTGGTCACTAATAATGGAACACTGGTCACTAATAATGGAACACTGGTCACTAATAATAATGGAACACTGGTCCCTTTAATAATGGAACACTGGTCCCTTTAATAATGGAACACTGGTCACTTTAATAATGGAACACTGGTCCCTTTAATAACAGAACACTGGTCACTATAATAACAGAACACTGGTCACTATAATAATGGAACACTGGTCACTTTAATAATGGAACACTGGTCACTTTAATAATGGAACACTGGTCCCTTTAATAATGGAACACTGGTCACTATAATAATGGAACACTGGTCACTATAATAATGGAACACTGGTCACTATAATAATGGAACACTGGTCACTATAATAATGGAACACTGGTCACTATAATAATGGAACACTGGTCACTTAATAATGGAACACTGGTCACTAATAATGGAACACTGGTCACTATAATAATGGAACACTGGTCACTATAATAATGGAACACTGGTCACTATAATAATGAAACACTGGTCACTATAATAATGGAACACTGGTCTCTATAATAATGGAACACTGGTCACTATAATAATGGAACACTGGTCTCTATAATAATGGAACACTGATTTATGTTTACATACTGCTTTACTCATCTCATGTATGTATTCTATTCTACTGTATTTAGTCAATGTCACTCCTATATTGCTCGATCTAATGTTTATATAATTCTTAATTCCATTATTTTACTTTTAGAGTTGTGTATTTTTGTGTATTGTTAGATATTACTGCACTGTTGGCGCTAGGAACACAAGCATTTCTCTACACCCGCAATAACATCTGCTACATATGTGCATGTGACCAATAACATCTGCTAAATATGTGCATGTGACCAATAACATCTGCTACATATGTGCATGTGACCAATCAAATTTGATTTGATGACGTAAACAAACGTGATAACATAATTAATCGTTCACTTCCTTGGCAGACTGAACTTCACTTTCCCTGCTAAACCTGAGTCATAACCCTATTAACACACAAGCTTGATAATACCACTGCTGTTCTGTTCCATCGTCAACAACATTTTAAGATAATTGAATAAATTCTTTCTTTCTGCCCTTTCTGAGTGGTAATCATCATCAGGGTCATTCTGTCCGCTCTGCTCTGCCAGCTCCATCCACTGAGGGGGTTTTTATTAATGAGAGAGAAAGATGGGGGTGTAGGAAGTTGTGTATTTTAAATAAATCACAAGTGGCACCGTTCAAGGAGAAGTTAGTTACATGTATAACTAATGAGAAGGAACTGAGATGTGAGTAGTGGGTTGTATCCCAGATGGCAACCTATTCCCTACATAGTGCACTACTTTAGACCAGGGCCCTATAGAACCCTATTCCCTATATATGTTGCTCTACTTTAAACCAGGGCCCTATAGAACCCTATTCCCTATATGTTGCTCTACTTTAAACCAGGGCCCTTAGAACCCTATTCCCTACACAGATACATTATTGTCGTGGTCATGAAGAATAACAGTAATTTATGGTATTAAAACATTTTTCCTCAATGACAAGATAACTTTTTTTCTCATCTGAAATGTGTGTTCTTTAACTAGTTAAACTACTAGTTAAAGTTGTCTGCCTCTCTCCCTGCCTGCCTCTCTCCCTGCCTCTCTTCCTGCCTGCCTCTCTTCCTGCCTGCCTCTCTTTCTGCCTGCCTCTCTTTCTGCCTGCCTCTCTCCCTGCCTGCCTCTCTTTCTGCCTGCCTCTCTTTCTGCCTGCCTCTCTTCCTGCCTGCCTCTCTGCCTGCCTCTCTTCCTGCCTGCCTCTCTTTCTGCCTGCCTGCCTCTCTTTCTGCCTGTCTCTTTTTCTGCATGCCTCTCTCCCTGCCTCTCTCCCTGCATGCCTCTCTCCCTGCCTCTCACCCTGCCTGCTGCTGTCCCTTCCTGCCTCTCCCTGCCTCTCTTCCTGCCTGCCTCTCTCCCTGCCTGCCTCTCTCCCTGTCTCTCTTTCTGCCTGCCTCTCTTCCTGCCTGCCTCTCTCCCTGCCTGCCTCTCTCCCTGCCTGCCTCTCTCCCTGCCTGCCTCTCTCCCTGCCTGCCTCTCTCCCTGCCTGCCTCTCTCCCTGCCTGCCTCTCTTCCTGCCTGCCTCTCTTCCTGCCTGCCTCTCTCCCTGCCTCTCTCCCTGCCTCTCTTCCTGCCTGCCTCTCTTCCTGCCTGCCTCTCTCCCTGCCTGCCTCTCTTCCTGCCTGCCTCTCTTCCTGCCTGCCTCTCTCCCTGCCTCTCTGCCTGCCTCTCTCCCTGCCTCTCTTCCTGCCTGCCTCTCTTCCTGCCTGCCTCTCTCCCTGCCTGCCTCTCTCCCTGCCTGCCTCTCTCCCTGCCTCTCTTCCTGCCTGCCTCTCTTTCTGCCTGCCTTGTTCCTTTTTTCTCCCCAATTAGCAGCAGAGCATCTGGGCTGATTAGTCAACAGCTTTTCAACTCCTGCCAGCAAAAACAAGCAAAAAGAAAGAGAGAGAGAGACAAGGAGTCGCTTGGCCCAGATACCAAACTACGGGTCCAGTACACAAAGCAGATTTAAAAGGGCATTGAGAGCTTGCAGATACCAAACTACCGGTCCAGTACTCAGAGCTTTAAAAGGGCATTGAGAGTTTGCAGATACCAAACTACCGGTCTTGCAACAACAAAACCCACAGGCAGCAGCACAATAGAGTGTCACGTCACTAAGTCTGGTCAAAAGCAGTGCACTTATGGGGAATTGGGTGGCATTTGTGAATCAGTGCGATCTGACTAGTAGTGGGACAGCATCTCTACGCTATCAGGAGAAGCAGCAGACTCAAACTAACACTGAAAAACAACCGACCGTGTGAACGAAACAATGGAAATAGCCAAGAAACACAAGAACAAAGTCTCACTTTGTAAAGTTTTTAGTGTAAATTAGCTTTTATGGCTGTGTTGCTGCATGTCCAGTCTATCATCGACACAATGCTCCCTAGCTAGGCTGTGTTGCTGCATGTCCAGTCTATCATCAGCACAATGCTCCCTAGCTAGGCTGTGTTGCTGCATGTCCAGTCTATCATCAACACAATGCTCCCTAGCTAGGCTGTGTTGCTGCATGTCCAGTCTATCATCAACACAATGCTCCCTAGCTAGGCTGTGTTGCTGCATGTCCAGTCTATCATCAGCACAATGCTCCCTAGCTAGGCTGTGTTGCTGCATGTCCAGTCTATCATCAACACAATGCTCCCTAGCTAGGCTGTGTTGCTGCATGTCCAGTCTATCATCAGCACAATGCTCCCTAGCTAGGCTGTGTTGCTGCATGCCCAGTCTATCATCAACACAATGCTCCCTAGCTAGGCTGTGTTGCTGCATGTCCAATCTATCATCAACACAATGCTCCCTAGCTAGGCTATGTTGCTGCATGTCCAGTCTATCATCAACACAATGCTCCCTAGCTAGGCTGTGTTGCTGCATGTCCAGTCTATCATCAACACAATGCTCCCTAGCTAGGCTGTGTTGCTGCGCGAGATGGGTTATAGATTCCTATTCCTGTGTGCTATTAGCAGCTATGAAACAAAACGTCAGAAATACTTTGAAAACAGCTACTGCGGCATTTTTCTGCTATAAATCACAACGCGTGTGATTATACCCTGATGAAGACAGCTTGGCTGTCGAAACGGTGGTAATTACATTTTTGCATCTGAGCTCCTAGAGTGTTCGGCTCTCTTTAATTTTCTAATTAATCACAACACGAACATTACACTCACAGTTATTTTTCTTTCTGTGAATGCCAATGTAATGCTCTCACTGTAGAGCCCTGCAAAATGAGCCTACTTTTATTCATTTATTTAACCTTTATTTAACTAGGCAAGTCAGTTAAGAACAAATTATTTACAATGACGGCCCTACCCTGGCCAAACCCTAACCCGGACGACGCTGGGCCAATTGTGCACTGCCCTATGGGACTCCCGATCACGGTCGGTTGTGATACAGCCCGGGATCGAACCAGGTCTGTAGTGACACCTCTAGCACTGAGATACAGTGCCTTAGACCACTGCAGCACTGGCCCCTGAAAACAAAACATTATTTCCCATTGACCCCCATTGTAAAAGAGCCAACTTCGTCATATTTTTTTTTTGTTAAACAGAAATAACAAAACATGCTTTAATAAATGCTGCTGTGTTGTTCAATGTACATGTAACCAGGTAACAAATCCCAAACTACGGTTCACAATTCTCACAGGTAGCAAAATAGAGCCTGCGAGGAGAGCCGTGTGGCTTCAGCTGCATTGCTTGCTGTTTGGGGTTTTAGGCTGGGTTTCTGTACAGCACTTTGAGACATCAGCTGATGTACGTAGTGCTTTATAAATACATTTGAGTTGATTTGATTTCAGGGTATTTGGTGTGGTTAATTGTGGTGCCCAAGTAGGCTACATATAGCTTTTTATTTATTTGTTATTTTTTTTTACTTGGCAAGTAAATTAAGAACAAATTCTTATTTACAATGACAGCCTACCGGGGAAGAGTGGGTTAACTGCCTTGTTCAGGGGAACAGTGGGTTAACTGCCTTGTTCAGGGGAACAGTGGGTTAACTGCCTTGTTCAGGGGAACAGTGGGTTAACTGCCTTGTTCAGGGGAACAGTGGGTTAACTGCCTTGTTCAGGGGAACAGTGGGCTAACTGCCTTGTTCAGGGGAACAGTGGGTTAACTGCCTTGTTCAGGTGAACAGTGGGTTAACTGCCTTGTTCAGGGGAACAGTGGGTTAACTGCCTTGTTCAGGGGAACAGTGGGTTAACTGCCTTGTTCAGGGGAACAGTGGGTTAACTGCCTTGTTCAGGGGAACAGTGGGCTAACTGCCTTGTTCAGGGGAACAGTGGGTTAACGGCCTTGTTCAGGGGAACAGTGGGTTAACTGCCTTGTTCAGGGGAACAGTGGGTTAACTGCCTTGTTCAGGGGAACAGTGGGTTAACTGCCTTGTTCAGGGGAACAGTGGGTTAACTGCCTTGTTCAGGGGAACAGTGGGTTAACTGCCTTGTTCAGGGGAACAGTGGGTTAACTGCCTTGTTCAGGGGAACAGTGGGTTAACTGCCTTGTTCAGGGGAACAGTGGGTTAACTGCCTTGTTCAGGGGAACAGTGGGTTAACTGCCTTGTTCAGGGGAACAGTGGGTTAACTGCCTTGTTCAGGGGAACAGTGGGTTAACTGCCTTGTTCAGGGGAACAGTGGGTTAACTGCCTTGTTCAGGGGAACAGTGGGTTAACTGCCTTGTTCAGGGGAACAGTGGGTTAACTGCCTTGTTCAGGGGAACAGTGGGTTAACTGCCTTGTTCAGGGGAACAGTGGGTTAACTGCCTTGTTCAGGGGAACAGTGGGCTAACTGCCTTGTTCAGGGGAACAGTGGGTTAACGGCCTTGTTCAGGGGAACAGTGGGTTAACTGCCTTGTTCAGGGGAACAGTGGGTTAACGGCCTTGTTCAGGGGAACAGTGGGTTAACTGCCTTGTTCAGGGGAACAGTGGGTTAACGGCCTTGTTCAGGGGAACAGTGGGTTAACTGCCTTGTTCAGGGGAACAGTGGGTTAACTGCCTTGTTCAGGGGCAGAATGACAGATTTTTACCTTGTCAGCTCGTGGATTTGATCTACCAACCTTTCTGTTACTAGTCCAAGGCTCTAACCACTAGGCTACCTGCCGTACCTACACTCTAACCACTAGGCTACCTGCCGTCCCTACACTCTAACCACTAGGCTACCTGCCGTCCCTACACTCTAACCACTAGGCTACCTGCCGTCCCTACACTCTAACCGCTAGGCTACCTGCCGTCCCTACACTCTAACCACTTGGCTACCTGCCGTACCTACACTAACCACTAGGCTACCTGCCGTACCGACACTCTAACCACTAGGCTACCTGCCGTCCCTACACTCTAACCACTTGGCTACCTGCCGTCCCTACACTCTAACCACTAGGCTACCTGCCGTCCCTACACTCTAACCACTAGGCTACCTGCCGTCCCTACACTCTAACCGCTAGGCTACCTGCCGTCCCTACACTCTAACCGCTTGGCTACCTGCCGTACCTACACTCTAACCACTTGGCTACCTGCCGTACCTACACTCTAACCACTAGGCTACCTGCCGTCCCTACGCTCTAACCACTAGGCTACCTGCCGTACCTACACTCTAACCACTAGTCTACCTGCCGTCCCTACACTCTAACCACTAGGCTACCTGCCGTCCCTACACTCTAACCACTAGGCTACCTGCCGTCCCTACACTCTAACCACTAGTCTACCTGCCGTACCTACACTCTAACCACTAGTCTACCTGCCGTCCCTACACTCTAACCACTAGGCTACCTGCCGCCCCTACACTCTAACCACTAGGCTACCTGCCGTCCCTACACTCTAACCACTAGGCTACCTGCCGTCCCTACGCTCTAACCGCTAGGCTACCTGCCAAGGCAGTTGATCCATTGTTCCTCTGCAATTACAGAGTGTGTGGAAAACTACGTGTGTGGAAAACATTTCATCACAGTTAAGACATTTAAACTCGTTTAGTACAGTCCGTTTGTAACTCCACTCACTACTTGTAGCTTTATAATCTGTTTGTGTTGTTGGTCTTGGCTAGTTTAATGTTCTGGTTGGTACCGTTGCTAGCTCACGTGGCTAACGTTAGCACCAGACGAACAGGGGCATTAGGAAAGCTCTACAACATAACTTTTTTTCTGCTTCGGAGCAGTCGATGTTGAAATGTCATCTTTTTCGTTTTGTAATTGACTAAAACAGGCAGACAACAAAATTTGCATTTAAAAAAGGTAAAGTTTTTTGCTGTGAGCCAATGGGGTAACATGGGTTGTTTTCCCCACGGGGCAAAGTTGTGATGTTGCAAACTAAATGTCAGCTCGACGCAAGACGAAATAACATGACATTATTTAGTATTATGGGATATGTCAAATAGTACTACAGACCCAGTCTGACAATGGCAATTAGCTAAATGTTTCAGTGTGGAGTCAATTGATGAGGGGAGGGGGGGGGGGGGGTGTGCTATGTTGCATTAAACCATTTGAAGACTGTTGCTGGCTATAAGGAGGTATGGGTCATTAAAGATCCCATGGCACTTATCGTAAGAGTAGGGGTGTTAACCCCTGGTGTCTTGGCTAAATTCCCAATCTGGCCCTCAAACCATCACGGTCACCTAATCATCCCCAGTTATATGTCTGAGTAGCATTTCGTTATCATTTTTGTCAGATTAACTCGTGTTTTTAGCTTCTTTGTTCTTCTTCTCTGGAACCACTACTACCTTATACACACAAGTGTAAAGGGATAAAGAATATGTACATAAAGATATATGAGTGAGTGATGGTACAGAGCGGGATGGGCAAGATACAGTAGATGGTATCGAGTACAGTATATACATATGAAATGAGTATGTAAACAAAGTGGCATAGTTAAAGTGGCTAGTGATACATGTATTACATAAAGATGCAGTAGATGATATAGAGTACAGTATATACGTATACATATGAGATGAATAATGTAGGGTAAGTAACATTATATAAGGTAGCATTGTTTAAAGTGGCTAGTGATATATTTTACATCAATTTGCATCAATTCCCATTATTAAAGTGGCTGGAGTTGAGTCAGTATGTTGGCAGCAGCCACTCAATGTTAGTGGTGGCTGTTTAACAGTCTGATGGCCTTGAGATAGAAGCTGTTTTTCAGTCTCTCTGTCCCAGCTTTGATGCACCTGTACTGACCTCGCCTTCTGGATGATAGTGGGGTGAACAGTCCGCTATTAGTCTGCTGTTAGGTGGGGGGAGGGAGCGGGGGGGGGGGGGGGGGGGGGGGGGAGACAACAGATGTATTCAGTCTGCTGTTTGGGTGGGGGTTGACAACTGAGCAGAACACATTTTTTGTGCTGCACTGTAACTAATCGATAAAGTTGTATTGTCAAGGAGTCAGCCAGAGTTGACGTGGGACAACATTTAAGCACAGACATGCATCCCTGGCCTGCAGTGGAAATCAAATCCAACTTTATTTGAAACATGCAACAAGTGTAGAATTTAAGGTGAAATGCTTATTTACAAACCGACAGCGCAGTTCAAGAAGAAGAAAATATTTACCAAGTCGACTAAAATAAAAGGTAAAATGTAACATAATAAGAATAACGAGGCTTCATACAGGGTATTACGGTAGAGAGTCAATGTGGAGGCTATATACATGGGCTACCAGGACAGAGTCAATGTGGAGGCTATATACAGGGGGTACCGGTACAGAGTCAATGTGGAGGCTATATACAGGGTATTACGGTACAGAGTCAATGTGGAGGCTATATACAGGGTATTACGGTAGAGAGTCAATGTGGAGGCTATATACAGGGTATTACGGTAGAGAGTCAATGTGGAGGCTATATACAGGGTATTACGGTACAGAGTCAATATGGAGGCTATATACAGGGTATTACGGTACAGAGTCAATGTGGAGGCTATATACAGGGTATTACGGTACAGAGTCAATGTGGAGGCTATATACAGGGTATTACGGTAGAGAGTCAATGTGGAGGCTATATACAGGGTATTACGGTACAGAGTCAATATGGAGGCTATATACAGGGTATTACGGTACAGAGTCAATGTGGAGGCTATATACAGGGTATTACGGTACAGAGTCAATGTGGAGACTATATACAGGGTGTTACGGTACAGAGTCAATGTGGAGGCTATATACAGGGTATTACGGTACAGAGTCAATGTGGAGGCTATATACAGGGTATTACGGTACAGAGTCAATGTGGAGGCTATATACAGGGTGTTCCGGTACAGAGTCAATGTGGAGGCTATATACAGGGTATTACGGTACAGAGTCAATGTGGAGGCTATATACAGGAGGTACCAGGACAGAGTCAATGTGGAGGCTATATACACGGGGTACCAGGATAGAGTCAATGTGGAGGCTATATACAAGGGGTACCAGGACAGAGTCAATGTGGAGGCTATATACAGGGGGTACCAGGACAGAGTCAGTGTGGAGGCTATATACAGGGGGTACCAAGACAGAGTCAATGTGGAGGCTATATACAGGGGGTACCAGGACAGAGTCAATGTGGAGGCTATATACAGGGGGTACCAGGACAGAGTCAATGTGGAGGCTATATACAGGGGGTACCAGGACAGAGTCAGTGTGGAGGCTATATACAGGGGGTACCAGGACAGAGTCAATGTGGAGGCTATATACAGGGGGTACCAGGACAGAGTCAATGTGGAGGCTATATACAGGGGGTACCAGGACAGAGTCAATGTGGAGGCTATATACAGGGGGTACCAGGACAGAGTCAGTGTGGAGGCTATATACAGGGGGTACCAGGACAGAGTCAGTGTGGAGGCTATATACAGGGTGTTACGGTACAGAGTCAATGTGGAGGCTATATACAGGGGGTACCAGGACAGAGTCAATGTGGAGGCTATATACAGGGTGTTACGGTACAGAGTCAATGTGGAGGCTATATACAGGGGGTACCAGGACAGAGTCAATGTGGAGGCTATATACAGGGGGTACCAGGACAGAGTCAATGTGGAGGCTATATACAGCGGGTACCAGGACAGAGTCAATGTGGAGGCTATATACAGGGGTACCAGGACAGAGTCAATGTGGAGGCTATATACAGGGGGTACCAGGACAGAGTCAATGTGGAGGCTATATACAGGGGGTACCAGGACAGAGTCAATGTGGAGGCTATATACAGGGGGTACCAGGACAGAGTCAATGTGGAGGCTATATACAGGGGGTACCAGGACAGAGTCAATGTGGAGACTATATACAGGGGGTACCAGGACAGAGTCAATGTGGAGGCTATATACAGGGTATTACGGTACAGAGTCAATGTGGAGGCTATATACAGGGTATTACGGTACAGAGTCAATGTGGAGGCTATATACAGGGGGTACCAGGACAGAGTCAGTGTGGAGGCTATATACAGGGGGTACCAGGACAGAGTCAATGTGGAGGCTATATACAGGGGGTACCAGGACAGAGTCAATGTGGAGGCTATATACAGGGTATTACGGTACAGAGTCAATGTGGAGGCTATATACAGGGTATTACGGTACAGAGTCAATGTGGAGGCTATATACAGGGGGTACCAGGACAGAGTCAATGTGGAGGCTATATACAGGGGGTACCAGGACAGAGTCAATGTGGAGGCTATATACAGGGTATTACGGTACAGAGTCAATGTGGAGGCTATATACATGGGGTACCGGTACAGAGTCAATGTGGAGGCTATATACAGGGGGTACCAGGACAGAGTCAGTGTGGAGGCTATATACAGGGGGTACCAGGACAGAGTCAGTGTGGAGGCTTCATACAGGGGGTACCAGGACAGAGTCAATTTGGAGGCTATATACAGGGGGTACCAGGACAGAGTCAATGTGGAGGCTATATACAGGGGGTACCGGTACAGAGTCAATGTGGAGGCTATATACAGGGGGTACCAGGACAGAGTCAATGTGGAGGCTATATACAGGGGGTACCAGGACAGAGTCAATGTGGAGGCTATATACAGGGGGTACCAGGACAGAGTCAATGTGGAGGCTATATACAGGGGTACCGGGACAGAGTCAATGTGGAGGCTATATACAGGGGGTACCAGGACAGAGTCAATGTGGAGGCTATATACAGGGGGTACCGGGACAGAGTCAATGAGGAGACTATATACAGTGTGTTACGGTACAGAGTCAATGTGGAGGCTATATACAGGGGGTACCAGGACAGAGTCAGTGTGGAGGCTATATACAGGGGGTACCAGGACAGAGTCAGTGTGGAGGCTTCATACAGGGGGTACCAGGACAGAGTCAATGTGGAGGCTATATACAGGGGGTACCGGGACAGAGTCAATGAGGAGACTATATACAGGGTGTTACGGTACAGAGTCAATGTGGAGGCTATATACAGGGGGTACCAGGACAGAGTCAATGTGGAGGCTATATACAGGGGGTAACAGGACAGAGTCAATGTGGAGGCTATATACAGGGTGTACCAGGACAGAGTCAATGTGGAGGCTATATACAGGGGGTACCAGGACAGAGTCAATGTGGAGGCTATATACAGGGGGTACCAGGACAGAGTCAATGTGGAGGCTATATACAGGGGGTACCAGGACAGAGTCAATGTGGAGGCTATATACAGAGGGTACCAGGACAGAGTCAATGTGGAGGCTATATACAGGGGGTACCAGGACAGAGTCAATGTGGAGGCTATATACAGGGGGTACCAGGACAGAGTCAATGTGGAGGCTATATACAGGGGGTACCAGGACAGAGTCAATGTGGAGGCTATATACAGGGGGTACCAGGACAGAGTCAATGTGGAGGCTATATACAGGGGGTACCAGGACAGAGTCAATGTGGAGGCTATATACAGGGGGTACAAGGACAGAGTCAATGTGGAGGCTATATACAGGGGGTACCAGGACAGAGTCAATGTGGAGGCTATATACAGGGGGTACCAGGAGAGAGTCAATGTGGAGGCTATATACAGGGGGTACCAGGACAGAGTCAATGTGCAGGGGTACAGGTTATTAATGAGTAATACAGGGGGTACCAGTACAGAGTCAATGTGCAGGGGTACATGTTAGTAATGAGTAATACAGGGGGTACCAGGACAGAGTCAATGTGGAGGCTATATACAGGGGGTACCAGTACAGAGTCAATGTGCAGGGGTACAGGTTAGTAATGAGTAATACAGGGGTACCAGGACAGAGTCAATGTGCAGGGGTACAGGTTAGTAATGAGTAATACAGGGGGTACCAGGACAGAGTCAATGTGCAGGGGTACAGGTTAGTAATGAGTAATACAGGGGGTACCAGGACAGAGTCAATGTGCAGGGTTACAGGTTAGTAATGAGTAATACAGGGGGTACCAGGACAGAGTCAATGTGGAGGCTATATACAGGGGGTACGAGGACAGAGTCAATGTGCAGGGGTACAGGTTAGTAATGAGTAATACAGGGGGTACCAGTACAGAGTCAATGTGCAGGGTACAGGTTAGTAATGAGTAATACAGGGGGTACCAGGACAGAGTCAATGTGCAGGGGTACAGGTTAGTAATGAGTAATACAGGGGGTACCAGGACAGAGTCAATGTGCAGGGGTACAGGTTAGTAATGAGTAATACAGGGGGTACCAGGACAGAGTCAATGTGCAGGGGTACAGGTTAGTAATGAGTAATACAGGGGGTATCAGGACAGAGTCAATGTGCAGGGGTACAGGTTAGTAATGAGTAATACAGGGGGTACCAGTACAGAGTCAATGTGCGGGGTACAGGTTAGTAATGAGACTATATACAGGGGGTACAGGTTAGTAATGAGACTATATACAGGGGTACAGGTTAGTAATGAGGCTATATACAGGGGGTACAAGTTAGCAATGAGACTATATACAGGGGGTACAGGTTAGTAATGAGACTATATAAAGGGGGTACAGGTTAGTAATGAGACTATATACAGGGGGTACAGGTTAGTAATGAGGCTATATACAGGGGGTACAGGTTAGTAATGAGACTAAATACAGGGGGCACCGGTTAGTAATGAGACTAAATACAGGGGGTACCGGTTAGTAATGAGACTATATACAAGGGGTACAGGTTAGTAATGAGACTATATACAGGGGTACAGGTCAGTAATGAGACTATATACAGGGGGTACAGGTTAGTAATGAGACTATATACAAGGGGTACAGGTTAGTAATGAGACTATATACAGGGGTACAGGTCAGTAATGAGACTATATACAGGGGGTACAGGTTAGTAATGAGACTATATACAGGGGTACAGGTTAGTAATGAGACTATACACAGGGGGTACAGGTTAGTAATGAGACTATATACAGGGGGCACCGGTTAGTAATGAGACTATATACAGGGGGTACAGGTTAGTAATGAGGATATATACAGGGGTACAGGTTAGTAATGAGACTATATACAGGGGTACAGGTTAGTAATGAGACTATATACAGGGGTACATGTTAGTAATGAGACTATATACAGGGGTACAGGTTAGTAATGAGACTATATACAGGGGTACAGGTTAGTAATGAGACTATATACAGGGGGTACAGGTTAGTAATGAGACTATATACAGGGGTACAGGTTAGTAATGAGACTATATACAGGGGGTACAGGTTAGTAATGAGACTATATACAGGGGGTACAGGTTAGTAATGAGGCTATATACAGGGGTACAGGTTAGTAATGAGACTATATACAGGGGGTACAGGTTAGTAATGAGACTATATACAGGGGTACAGGTTAGTAATGAGACTATATACAGGGGGTACAGGTTAGTAATGAGACTATATACAGGGGTACAGGTTAGTAATGAGACTATATACAGGGGGTACAGGTTAGTAATGAGACTATATACAGGGGGTACAGGTTAGTAATGAGACTATATACAGGGGGTACAGGTTAGTAATGAGACTATATACAGGGGTACAGGTTAGTAATGAGACTAAATACAGGGGGCACTGTGTGATAGGTGAGAATTGTCTGTTAATTGAATGATTATAATATTCCGCCCTGAAACATATAATTGTATGGAATTGATTAGAATGTATAAAATCATAATCAATAAACGTGTAGTCCTAGTCAGAATAAGGATGAAACAATATGGCTCTATGGTATTTTAAACACAGACTGTCTGAGCTTGGTTCCCGACCTGACTAGAGATTTGGGAGAGAACGGGGAGTACGTCTCGAGGACGAGGTCACTATCTCTGTCGGCTGGTAAGTGAGACAGACAGTGTGTGCGTAGCAGGACATGTGTGTGCGTATGTATGTGTGTGCGTATGTTTGCGTGTATGTGTGTGCGTATGTGTTTGTGTAAGTGTGGGCGTAAAGAAGTCAGTATAAATTGAATTGTTTTATATTCTTGACTTCAGAACGTTCCGTGAATAAACCTTTTTGACCATTTAGCTGGGCCTCCGTCTGTTTCATTCGACCAGAATCCTACACATTCTGGTTTGCAGACAGAGCAATATAATTAAATTGCACCTGGAGAACATAATTCTCCTATCACCTACAGAGTCATTGTGCGGGGGTACAGGTTAGTTGAGGTAATCTGTACAGGTGGGGGGGCAAAGTGACTAAGCATTTTTTTAACATTTTTTGGTTTTGAATTTTACCCCTTTTTCTCCCCAATTTTGTGGTATCCAATTGTGTTTTAGTAGCTACTATCTTGTCTCATCGCTACAACTCCCGTACGGGTTCAGGACAGACGATGGTAAAAAGTAATGCGTCCTCCGATACACAACCCAACCAAGCCGCACTGCTTCTTAACACAGCGCGCATCCAACCCGGAAGCCAGCCACACCAATGTGTCGGAGGAAACACTGTGCACCTGGCAACCTTGGTTAGCGCGCACTGCGCCCGGCCCGCCACAGGAGTCGCTGGTGCGCGATGAGACAAGGACTTCCCTACCGGCCAAGCCCTCCCTAACCCGGGCGACGCTAGGCCAATTGTGCGTCGCCCCACGGACCTCCCGGTCGCGGCCAGTTACGACAGAGCCTGGGCGCGAACCCAGGGTCTCTGATGGCACTTTACAGCGCCCCAGTACAGCGCCCTTAACCACTGCACCACCCGGGAGACTAAGCATAGTTAACAGACAAACAGTGAGTAGCAGCAGTGTACAAACTACGTATAATGACAATTATAATGACAATACATTTTTAAAACTATGTTGGTTTTCTTATGTCTATTTATTTAAAATTGTTTAGTGAATTATATTCTCAGCAACAAACAAAAAAATCATATTTAGTAGAAGTATCCATAATTCATAAATGGCAGCATGCAGGGATCGATATGGAACCATTTTGGTCCAACGAAGAAGAACCTCTAGGGTTCTGATCAAAGAACCTTATAAACGGGTTCTATATGAAGTGTTGAATCCTTTTTGGTTCTGTAAGGAACCTAAACGAGTGTACTGGATAGATACCGAACAGCCCTGTGACCATCAGACAGAGAGATACATCACAAAGCCTTGAGTGAGACAGCGCTGTGTTCCATCAGACCCCACAGAGCAAACGATAGCCTTGTTCCATCTCACAGAGCAAACGAAAGCCTTGTTCCATCTCACAGAGCAAACGATAACCTTGTTCCATCTCACAGAGCAAACGATAGCCTTGTTCCATCAGACCACACAGAGCAAACGATAGCCTTGTTCCATCTCACAGAGCAAACGATAGCCTTGTTCCATCTCACAGAGCAAACAATAGCCTTGTTCCATCTCACAGAGCAAACGATAGCCTTGTTCCATCTCACAGAGCAAACGATAGCCTTGTTCCATCTCACAGAGCAAACGATAACCTTGTTCCATCTCACAGAGCAAACGATAGCCTTGTTCCATCAGACCACACAGAGCAAACGATAGCCTTGTTCCATCTCACAGAGCAAACGATAGCCTTGTTCCATCTCACAGAGCAAACGATAGCCTTGTTCCATCTCACAGAGCAAACGATAGCCTTGTTCCATCAGACCACACAGAGCAAACGATAGCCTTGTTCCATCAGACCACACAGAGCAAACAATAGCCTTGTTCCATCTCACAGAGCAAACGATAGCCTTGTTCCATCAGTCCACACAGAGCAAACGATAGCCTTGTTCCATCAGACCACAGAGCAAACGATAGCCTTGTTCCATCTCACAGAGCAAACGATAGCCTTGTTCCATCAGACCACACAGAGCAAACGATAGCCTTGTTCCATCAGACCACACAGAGCAAACGATAGCCTTGTTCCATCAGACCACACAGAGCAAACGATAGCCTTGTTCCATCTCACAGAGCAAACGATAGCCTTGTTCCATCTCACAGAGCAAACGATAGCCTTGTTCCATCTCACAGAGCAAACGATAGCCTTGTTCCATCTCACAGAGCAAACGATAGCCTTGTTCCATCAGACCACACAGAGCAAACGATGGCCTTGTTCCATCAGACCACACAGAGCAAACAATAGCCTTGTTCCATCAGACCACACAGAGCAAACGATAGCCTTGTTCCATCTCATAGAGCAGTCTGTTCAAAGGACATCTGCCATGCAAAACAAAACGTCCGTGACTGAGAGAAAGTGATCTGTTTACCATAGAAGACAAAGGGGTATTTCCAAATGGCATCCTCTAGCCTTTCAAACATAATGCACTATGTAACATTTGGGATGCAGCCTAGATGTGTCATCTCATCTCTGTCCTCTAAGGGCTGATTGGTACTTTTATTGTTCCCGTATGAAGGGCTGTTCTCTCTCTCTTGCTCTCTCTCTCTCTCTCTCTCTCTCTCTCTCTCTCTCTGTCTGTCTCTCTGTCTCTCTCTCTCTCTCTCTCTCTCTCTCTCTGTCTCTCTCTCTTTCTCTCGCTCTCGCTCTCGCTCTCTCTCTCGCTCTCGCTCTCTCTCTCCCTCTCTCTCTCTCTCTCGCTATCTCTCTGTCTCTCTCTCTCTCTCTCGCTCTCTCTCTCGCTCTCTCCCTCTCTCTCTCTCTCTCTCGCTATCTCTCTGTCTCTCTCTCTCTCTTTCTCTCGCTCTCTCTCTCTCGCTCTCTCTCTGTCTCTCTCTCTCTCGCTCTCTCTCTTTCTCTCTCTCTTTCTCTCGCTCTCTCTCTCGCTCTCTATCTCGCTCTTTCTTTCTTTCTCTCTCTCTCCCATTCTCTCTCTCTCTCTCATTCTCTCTCTCTCTCTCATTCTCGCTCTTTCTCTCATTCTCTCTCTCTCTTTTTCATTCTCTCTCTTTCTCTCTCTCTCCTCTCTCTCAAATAAAGCTCAACTCCAGAGAGAAAGAGAAGTACGGGATGTGTGATGTTATAGTGTATATCGAATGTTATAATATTATGTGAATACAGGAAGACAATGTGACTAGATTCCAGTACTGTTTGGTCCTGCTCCTAGCTGCTTCCATCCCACCTTGTATTTCATGAGACACCATGATCTTTATTGGAGGTGGCAGAGCTATGCTGAAAGCAGTTACCAAAACAATGATTATTGCTGCTTGAATGACCGCCCTCGCTTTGTCGTTAGAGTTAGACTTACCGGTTGGCATCGAGCTGACGAGCCCCGAATGACACAGTGCTGTTGACCAAACCCTATAAAGCACTATAAAGGAAATAGGGTGCCATTTTGGATGCACCAGGGAATCCACACAGCCCACTACACATCCTCTTCAGAGAGAGAGAGAGCGAGAGACAGAGAGAGAGAGAGAGAGACAGAGAGAGAGAGAGAGAGACAGAGAGAGAGAGAGAGACAGAGAGAGAGAGAGAGGCATAGGCAGAGAGAGGCAGAGAGTGAAAGAGACAGAGAAAGGAAGAGGGAGGGAGAGAGAGAGAGAGCGAGAGAGAGAGGAAGAGAGAGGACGAGAGAGAGAAAGAGAAAGGAAGAGAGCTTTAGGCAGACCTGGCTCTCAAGAGAAGAAAGATGGTGAGACAGAGAGAGAGCAAGAGAGACAGAGATAGAGAGGGAGAAGGAGAGAGAGAGAAGAGAATCGAAGAGAGGAGAAGAGAAGACAGGCTATGTGCACACTGCCCACAAAATGAGGTGGATACTGAGCTGCACTTCTTAACCTCCTGTCAAATGTATGACCATATTAGAGACACATATTTCCCTCAGATTGCACAGATCCACAAAGAATTTGAAAACAAATCCAATTTTGATAAACTCCCATATCTACTGGGTGAAATACCACAGTGTGACATCACAGCAGCAAGATTTGTGACCTGTTGCCACGAGAAAAGGGCAACCAGTGAAGAACAAACAGCATTTATGTTTTTTTTTATTTTCCCTGTTGTACTTCAACTATTTGCACATCATTACAACACTGTAGACCTCAGAACCAGAACATCCAATCAATCAGAATAAACCAAATTACAACACAGTCAAAACAAAACTACATTACTTATCGGGAAGCACAAACACAAAACAAAATGCAGTGCTATCTGGCCCTAAATGGACAGTACACCGTGGCTAACTCTTTGACCATGGTTACTGATCAACATTTTAGAAAGACCTTGACAAAGTACAAGCTCAGTGAGCACAGCCTTGCCATTGAGAAGGGTAGACACAGGAAAACCTGGCTCCCTGTAGACGAAAGGCTGTGCAACCACTTCACAACAGCACCGAGACATTCCTGACAAAATATAAAAAATAGAAAACCATTTGAAACCGTTTTCAAAGACCTCTCTAATGAGAGTAGGCTACCCGTCCTGTTGGGGGAGGACGCAGAGAGCTGTGGGTTGGCAGCGCACTACATTGCTGCCTGCCATAAGATGAGGGACAGTGTCTGACAGACCAACCAACCTGTAAATGTCCTCTATGCTTATTGTTCAATGTATGGTTATTTTTACCCTTGGTTATTGTTGTTACTGTTGTCCTGTTGACAATATTGATTGTTATTATTAATTATGTTAATATTGTAAATCTCCAAAGCAAGCTTTGGTAATATGTACACTAGCGTTCAAAAGTTTAGGGTCACTTAGAAATGTCCTTGTTTTTGAAAGAAAAGCACATTTTTTGTCCATTAAAATAACATAAAATTGATCAGAAATACAGTGTAGACATTGTTAATGACTATTGTAGCTGGAAATGGCTGATTTTTAATAGAATATCTACATAGGCGTACAGAGGCCCATTATCAGCAACCATCACTCCTGTGTTCCAACGGCACGTTGTGTTAGCTAATCCAAGTTCATCATTTTAAAAGGCTAATTGATGATTAGAAAACCCTTTTGCAATTATGTTAGCACTGCTGAAAACTGTTGTTCTGATTAAAGAAGCAATAAAACTGGCCATCTTTAGACTAGTTGAGTATCTGGAGCATCAACATTTGTGGGTTCGATTACAGGCTCAAAATGGCCAGAAACAAAGACCTTTATTTTGAAACTCGTCAGTCTATTCTTGTTCTGAGAAATGAAGGTTATTCCCATGTGAGAAATTTCCAAGAAACTGAAGATCTCGTACAACGCTGTGTACTACTCCCTTCACAGAACAGAGCAAACTGGCCCTAACCAGAATAGAAAGAGGAGTGGGAGGCCCCGGGGCACAACTGAGCAAGAGGACAAGTACATTGGAGTGTCTAGTTTGAGAAACCGATGCCTCACAAGTCCTCAACTGGCAGCTTCATTAAATAGTACCCGCAAAACACCAGTCTCAACGTCAACAGTGAAGAGGCGACACCGGGATGCTGGCCTTCGAGGCAGAGTTCCTCTGTCCAGTCTCGATGTCAACAGTGAAGAGGAGACTCCAGGGATGCTGGCCTTCGAGGCAGAGTTCCTCTGTCCAGTCTCAATGTCAACAGTGAAGAGGCGACTCCAGGGATGCTGAGGTGCCACGATCTCCTACTAACTGTTTTTATATCCATGTTTTTCAGATAGAGAGAAACACAACCTAAAGGTCATGTACAACTAGAGAGGCTGCTGCCAACAGACAGACTCAAATCTCTGGCCACTTAAATAAACAGATGAATTAGACGGATCACTAGTCACTTTAAATAACGCCACTTTGATCATGTTTACATAGAGGTATCACTAGTCACTTTAAATAATGTCACTGTAATAATGTTTACATAGAGGTATCACTAGTCACTTTAAATAATGTCACTGTAATAATGTTTACATAGAGGTATCACTAGTCACTTTAAATAATGTCACTGTAATAATGTTTACATAGAGGTATCACTAGTCACTTTAAATAACGCCACTGTAATAATGTTTACATAGAGGTATCACTAGTCACTTTAAATAATGTCACTGTAATAATGTTTACATAGAGGTATCACTAGTCACTTTAAATAACGCACTTTAATAAGGTTCACATACCCTGCATTACTCATCTCATATGTATATACTGTATTCTATACCATCTACTGCATCTTGCCTATGCCGCACGGCCATCGCTCATCCATATATTTATATGTACAGATTCTTATTCACCCTTTACATTTGTGTGTGTTTGTGTGTATTAGGTAGTTGTTGTGAATTTGTTAGATTACTTGTTAGATATTACTGCATAGTCGGAACTAGAAGCACAAGCATTTCGCTACACTCGCATTAACATCTGCTAACCATGTGACCAATAAAATGTGATTTGATTCGATTTGAACTGGATACCTAAACCTGGTAAATCAATCAACTGTGTTGAGATGTATCCTATTATACACTGTGGTGGATTACCTATTTCATTCACTTGATTAAAGTGTCCAAATGGATTAAAACTCAAAATTATCTCAGATTCTATTGTGTGAATATGCAAACGTGCTTATTTGCCAGGAAGCAAATGTGTGGACATCTGTAGCCTATAATGAGACTGACAGATACAAAGTACTCTTCATTGGAAGAGTAAATCAATTTGTATTGATCAAAATACTGTCAGCTTTTATAACGCTACAATATTTTGCTGTGAGCTGTTGCGCAAATATTTCAAATGGAGTTCCTGTCTCTTTAAAAACATTGGTAGATTCTAGTCCCGCCCTTCAAAGCTTTTAACCAACCCTCTGCCATGAGACATTATGATTTGTCTTCTGCAGGCGGTCCAATCGCAAACCGGCTTTCAATTACAGGGCACCATTCATTATCCTAATTTTGTTGCAAAATGTTTCTTAAACGGAAGCAAACTGAACGAAAACGAGGAAGAACCTAACTGAATTAGTCCAATAGAAACTCTCGTTTTCGTTGTAAAAACGCAACTGTTTTACAACTGTGTGGACGAATGATTACACCAACGTCTCGTAAAGCAGGGGATACGCGTTTGCAGCGATACAACTGAAGAGAAAGCAGTACCAAGTATTATCGTGCGTCGGATCAGTGGAACAACAGCGAGCAAATAGAACGGAAGGAATGTACCAGCAACGGTGTTGAACTATTAGATCAGCAGCTTGATCAACTGTCTCCGGCGCTGGATCCGCTACATTAGGTGGGTGGTTATATTGTATCAAGTGAAAGATTCCGACAGTGTAGCATAGCAATGCCCTTCTCTTTTCCCACTTCTCTTCCAGCTTTAGCGGCGCTAACCGCGACTGTCTCGCTCTACCTAGTAGGTTTAACCACTACTCATTTTGAGCATTACCCATTCGGAGGTCTTAAAGAAAAGCCGCCCGTCTATGTCCGTTTTTAGCTCCGACATGTTTTAATAGTTGGTGAATCTGTGAAATGCGCTGAAAGCTTGGCATCGTTGTAGAATGTTTTTGGCACGGTTGTAGAATGTTTTTGGCACGTGCCACCCGGTGTATGAAGGCAGAACATGTATCATGCATCTTGGCACAACAATAATCATGATCGGTCAAAAGCCCATTTTCAAATAGACAACTAAATGAATCGAGTGTTGTGTCTCCGTATTGGCAGTTATGTTCTCGTGTTTTCACCAGATACATTTTTCTTCTGCAGCCTATCAGTAATGCTTTTTTTTTTACATTGAAATGAACAGTAACTGTTGATGTGCGCACAACTAAAACAACACACGTCGTTGTTGATTATTGGCATCTCCTATGTATCTGTAGCGGAGTTTTTTTTTTTGTCGACAGAAAACTGACATTAAATTCACGTCGTCAGTCTTTTTACCTTATTGATATTTCCACATCAGATGACATCCTGTCTGTAGACTATTGATGTGGAATACCTACTGGTCAGCACAGCATAGGAAATATTGGACGGAATTATGCAAACGTCACAATGTGTAAACGTGTTCCCGAAAGGAAGCCTCCTACACTTTGTCTTCTGGGATTTATTATGTAGCTTAATTAATCAAGACAATATGATGAATCTCGGCAACCAGCCATGAGGTAGGTCTACCTCCCAGATGTTTTGCAATGAGCTACTTGCAGTAAACCACAACTGAAGGGGAATGGGTCTAACACTTAAATACATTTAAAAAAAATAATAATAAAGACAGGTTATTTGGCTTATTGTAAATTGTGATGACAGGTTATTTATGCATCAAAGGCTCCTTCAGTTTTCTCTTTATTGGCAATAGCCAAAGACAGAAATAGATAGATAGGATGATGGTATGGCTATCTATCTATTTCTGTCTTTGGCTATCTATTATCTACGTATCTATCTATCTATGTCTTTGTCTGGTATAGAATATATATTAGTAATATGACATAATGTTTCGAACCCCCTGGCTGTTATAGTGATGTGTGTTTATTCATATTCTGGTGACTCGGTGCCCACAGTCCCGCCACAGCCCGCCCACGGTCCATTAGACTTTGTTCACAGAAATTCCCAAATTACGTTACGCTATAAGAGACCTCTGATTATTCACTGTTAAGGGTTTATTCACATTTTGTCAAATGGAAATGTATGACTTTTAACCAAATATCCAAGACCAATAATTGATCTCTATGTCTGTGTTTAGTCAAGCAGCCCAATTCTGATATTGTTTTCCACTAATTATGCTTTTGACCAATCACATCAGATCTTTTCACAGAATATATTTTTCCAGAGTTTATCTGATTGGTCAAAGGACCAATTAGTGAAACAACAAATATCAGAATTGGTCTCCCTGTGTAAATGCAGTTGAAATAGCCTTACATGGGGGGGGGAAGTCTGGTTAAATGTGGTATTGCTGCTAGTCTCTGACCCCATGTAGCCTACTATCTCCTGCCGTTGTGCCCTTGATCAAGGCACATAACCTCCCTCAAAGTAGAATAACAACACTGTTAGGCTACTGTATAAACCCCATGTGGTCAACCGTCCCATCTGGAGAGAGATGGGTGTGTCCGTTTTTATCAATGTCCTGTTGAGCAACAGATGTGTGTTGTGTTTAGGCGGGGGGGGGGTGGGGTGGAGGGACGGTTGGCCACCCTTTAATATAAAATATTGCAACGTTACAACCAAATACTTTCAATATACAATTTATTCTCTCATTCAATGAATCTGGGATATAAATGGATAAGGTAGATTACTTCAAAAAACAAAGTGCTAGGACATGTTTTTAATATGGCTAAACTATTGCATATTTCAGGGGAGATCTATGCACAGCATGGAAGTTATGTCTATTAGAATTTGTTTTGTTGCATTGGCGAAATGACCGTGCTAGACTACTGTTTACTAGAGAGGAATGTCAGCTTTCCTGTGTAATGTATTTCTAAACAGAGCCGGTGGAGCGAGATTACGAGCTATGCTTTCGATTTGGCTATATAGTCTAGCCCACCCTTTTTTAAGTGATTGATCATATATTTTATAACACAATATAAAAAAATTCCAGGACTTTTCCAGGGATTTCATGACTGTAAGAACTCCCATTTAACATTTCAATATGCGCCTTTTCAAACTGGAACAGTCTCCTCGTACACCGGATTCACAGACTTGTGACAACTAAAGTAGAACGAAGCGGAATCAGGACGTGAGTGCCCACTCTGCTATTCAGTGCAGATCTAGCTTTGTTTAACCTTTGACGCTGTGTGTGAATCCGGGCCGGTGATAGGCCACTTTGTTATATAGAGGAGCCGGGTACGCAGGTCCCCAAAAATGTGAATTATAGGCCCAGCTCCGGCTCAAGTCGGCTCATGTCAAGCACTGACCTTTTTTAGGATGCACCCTCAGTTGTTTTCCTGTGGCTGTCTGTCTGAGCTCTGTGCTACTCTGCTTCCGCAGCTGCAGGGGGTGATTGATAATGGCAGGGCCTGGCTGTGTCTCAGGGAGAGTTGGGATATGCAAAATAAATACATTTCCAATGTAAATTATTGACAAATATAAACCCCCACCAGAGTACTACAATTCTTCCCTGCACTAGCATTGACCAAGAAGTAGCGCATCGCTAGTATTGACCAGGAAGTAGGGCACCGCTAATATTGACCAGGAAGTAGCGCACTGCTAATATTGACCAGGAAGTAGCGCACCGCTAGTATTGACCAGGAAGTAGCGCACTGCTAGTATTGACCAGGAAGTAGCGCACCGCTAATATTGACCAGGAAGTAGCGCACCGCTAGTATTGACCAGGAAGTAGCGCACTGCTAATATTGACCAGGAAGTAGCGCACCGCTAGTATTGACCAGGAAGTAGCGCACTGCTAATATTGACCAGGAAGTAGCGCACCGCTAGTATTGACCAGGAAGTAGCGCACTGCTAGTATTGACCAGGAAGTAGCGCACCGCTAGTATTGACCAGGAAGTAGCGCACCGCTAATATTGACCAGGAAGTAGCGCACCGCTAGTATTGACCAGGAAGTAGCGCACCGCTAGTATTGACCAGGAAGTAGCGCACCGCTAGTATTGACCAGGAAGTAGCGCACCGCTAGTATTGACCAGGAAGTAGCGCACCGCTAGTATTGACCAGGAAGTAGCGCACCGCTAGTATTGACCAGGAAGTAGCGCACCGCTAGTATTGACCAGGAAGTAGCGCACCGCTAGTATTGACCAGGAAGTAGCGCACCGCTAGTATTGACCAGGAAGTAGCGCACCGCTAGTATTGACCAGGAAGTAGCGCACCGCTAGTATTGACCAGGAAGTAGCGCACCGCTAGTATTGACCAGGAAGTAGCGCACCGCTAGTATTGACCAGGAAGTAGCGCACCGCTAGAAAAACCATGACCAGGAAGTAGCGCACCCCTAGAAAAACCATGACCAGGAAGTAGCGCACCAAATTGGGTGCCATTTGGAACGCAGAAGTCTTTGGTTTTTCTCATTTCCTGGTTTGGGAAGTCCGTATCACCCCTTTTGCTGCTAACAGATGATATGGTCATGTTTATTTTGTACACCGTTTAGGTAAATACCTTCTCTTAGCTACCTGCCCACGGCTGTGTGTTCATCCTGTTAGTTGGCTAACATCACTAATGTGCCTTATGATGTCCGCCCACGCTGATGCATCCAGGCTGACCGTGCATCATCCTCCTGTTCATTGGCAGGTTTTATATCATGTCTGTTGTACTCTCATGTATTCAAGCCATTTAGTTTTTACTGATTTGTAGGTTTTGTTATGTAGGCTAATGCATTGTGATTCACAGACCGTAGATCAGTTCTATGCTGTGATTATTCCCCAGGCTCAGAGTGTGATGTGTTGTTGCGTTGTCTACCTTTTTATTGCTCAGGGAAGGTGCAGCATGCGGACAGACCTTCACATGAGTGGATTCAGTTATTTCAGCCACACCTGTTGCTGACAGGTGTATAAAATCCGAGCACACAGCCATGCAATCTCCATAGACAAACATTGGCAGTAGAGCCTCTAGGTTTCTTCCTAGGTTCTGGCCTTTTTTCTAGGGAGTTTTTACTAGCCACTGTGCTTCTACACCTGCATGGCTTGCTGTTTGGGGTTTTAGGCTGGGCTTCTGTATAGCACTTTGTGACGTCAGCTGATGTAAGATTGAATGGCCTTAACTGAGGAGCTCAGTGAATTTCTTTTAAAAATTCAACGTGGCACCGTCATAGGACGCTAACTTTCCAACAAGTCAGTTTGTCAAAATTTCTGCCCTACTAGAGCTGCCCAGGTCAACTGGTGCTGTTATTGTGAAATGGAGCAACAACGGCTCAGCCGTGAAGTGGTAGGCCACACAAGCTCACAGAACCGGACCGCCGAGTGCTAAAGCCTGTAGAACGTAACAAATGGTCTGTCCTCGGTTGCAACACTCACTACAGAGTTCCAAACTGCATCTGGAAGGAACATCGGCACAATAACTGTTAGTCGGGAGCTTAATGAAATGGGTTTCCGTGGCCGAGCAGCCTCACACAAGCCTAAGATCACCATGCGCAATAGCCAAGCGTCAGCTGGAGTGGTGTAAAGCAGTGGAAAGGCTATCACGCATCACCATCTGGCAGTCCGACGGACTAATCTGGGTTTGGTGGATGCTAGGAGAACACTACCTGCCTAAATGCATAGTGCCAACTCTAAAGTTTGGTGGAGGAGGAATAATGGTTTGGAGTTGTTTTCATGGTTCGGGCTAGGCCCCTTAGTTCAAGTGAAGGGAAATCTTAACGCTACAGCATACAAGGACATTCTAGACGATTCTGTGCTTTCAACTTTGGGGCAACAGTTTAGGGAAGGCCCTTTCCTGTTTCAGCATGACAATGCCTCCGTGCACAAAGCGAGGTCCATACAAAATGGTTTGTTGAGATCGGTGTGTAAGAACTTGACTGGCCTGCACAGAGCCCTGACCTCAACCCCATCGAACACCTTTGGGATGAATTGGAACACACGACTGCGAGCCAGGGCCTAATCACCCAACATCAGCCCGACTTCACTAATGCTCTTGTGGCTGAATGGAAGCAAGTCCCCACAGCAATGTTCCAACATCTAGTGGAAAGCCTTCCCAGATGAGTGGAGGCTGTTATAGCAGCAATGGTCCTACATCTAGTGGAAAGCCTTCCCAGAAGAGTGGAGGCTGTTATAGCAGCAATGTTCCTACATCTAGTGGAAAGCCTTCCCAGAAGAGTGGAGGCTATTATAGCAGCAATGTTCCAACATCTAGTGGAAAGCCTTCCCAGAATAGTGGAGGCTATTATAGCAGCAATGTCCCAACACCTAGTGGAAAGCCTTTCCAGAAGAGTGGAGGCTGTTATAGCAGCAATGTTCCAACACCTAGTGGAAAGCCTTCTCAGAAGAGTGGGGGATGTTATAGCAGCAATGTTCCAACATCTAGTGGAAAGCCTTCCCAGAAGAGTGGAGGCTGTTGTAGCAGCAATGTTCCAACATCTAGTGGAAAGCCTTCCCAGAAGAGTAGAGGCTGTTATAGCAGCAATGTTCCAACATCTAGTGGAAAGCCTTCCCAGAAGAGTGGAGGCTGTTATAGCAGCAATGGGGGACCAACTCCATATTAATGCCCAAGACGAGCAGGTGTCTTTTGGCCATGTAGTGTATCTAAACGCGTCCAACTCCTATATGTTCTCTGCCACCTCATTGAGTTTTAAACTGACGGTCTTGGTTGACTCCCTGGCTGAGCCCCGACGGGCTTGGTTGACTCCCTGGCTGAGCCCCGTCGGGCTTGGTTGACTCCCTGGCTGAGCCCCGTCGGGCTTGGTTGACTCCCTGGCTGAGCCCCGTCGGGCTTGGTTGACTCCCTGGCTGAGCCCCGTCGGGCTTGGTTGACTCCCTGGCTGAGCCCCGTCGGGCTTGGTTGACTCCCTGGCTGAGCCCCGTCGGGCTTGGTTGAGTCCCAAATGGTCCCCTTTTTTAAGTGTACTACTTTAGACCAGAGTCGGCCTTCTTGCACCTATAGTCCAACCAGTTACCTCTGTAATGCCCAGTTAAGGTGACAACATGCCACTGGCCAGGGAGGGATGTCCTTGTGAAATTATCCATCTCAAGTCAAGCAGCCCTCCCTGCTTTTTTTTCTGCTATTGTGTCAGGACCAGCTGGGTCTGCCGGCCTGCCTGGCTGGCTTTCGGTCTGCCGGTCTGCCTGGCTGGCTTTCGGTCTGCCTGGCTGGCTTTCGGTCTGCCTGGCTGGCTTTCGGTCTGCCTGGCTGGCTTTCGGTCTGCCTGGCTGGCTTTCGGTCTGCCGGTCTGCCTGCCTGCCTGTCGGTCTGCCAGCCTGTCGGTCTGCCAGCCTGCCTGCCTGCGTGGTTGTGACGAAAGGAGGGCAAGTTGGCTCTGGACTCTGTTATAGAGGAAGAGGAAACAACATATCTAGAAGGTATACATGTGATTTATACCATATACACTCTTCATTATCGTGCTGATACTGTAGAATTGAAAGCAGCTGAATCTCAGACTAGGCTAAAGCTTTAGGCCATGGCTCCGTCCTCCCTAAGAGTGAACTGGTTCCCTTCTCTGATTTTTTTGAAAGGAAATGACTGGTACACATTCCACATATAGTGGAAACTCCCTCTAGCTAGCCCCTGCCTCTACCAGTCTAATACTTTTACATTGGTGTTGAAGTAATGAACAAGTGTACATTTCAGGAGAGAGGAGATATTATTGGGATGCACCCGCTAAGTTTAGTTTCCCCTAGCTGGTGAATGTTGTGTCTGGTTAGATGTTAATATCCTCTTCCATCTTGATAAAAGAGAGACTGTTGTAACATGAGTGTCAGTTCGGAATTTTCCTCTTCAGGGACCAAATTTTAGGTGGCTCCTCCTCTTCCTATGGTCTGGCTATTGATTGGCATGGAAATGAGGCCCTGTTTTTAGATGGAACAGAATGGATGGCCTCCCAGGCAGCTGTGTCCCGGATGGACTTGTGGATGATGTGGCAATACCGTATTGATCTCTCGCTCTCTCTCAATATCCATCCCTCTCTCTCTCTCAATTTCCACCCCTCCCCTCTCTCTCTCTCTCCCTTTCAATGTCCATCCCCCTCTCTCTCTCTTTCTCTTCTCTATCATTTACCAGTGATGTCAGAGTGTTTTAAACCCTGGACTTTCAACCCAGCAGCATGATAAACACCGAAAGAGTTCAGCTAATCAGTTCCCAGGTTAGAAAACTGCACAACACACAGGGAGGCTTTAAACAGCATGCGGTCTTCCTCCCTCTCAGCTGCTGACTGACTGATCATCCTGTTTGAATGGTGCAGCATCGCTCTCTCTCCCTATCCAGGATACCTAAATGAAAGTGATGATGATTAATGTTGTTGGTGTGACAGTTGCGGAGAGAGAAGAGCGCACTAGAGAGCGAAGCACCAATTAATTTGTACGTTTACATGCTAATGAATAGTGTGTAGCCGAGCAGGGTGCATCGTGGGATGTTGTTCGGTACCCGTTGGCTCTGCTCTTGTGGTTGATTAGGAATGACCCAGACTGGCTGGTAGCTGCTAGGTGTAGGGTTATCTACCCACATGATCTCTACCTACGCTAGGTAGTGTAGTCTTTATAGTCAGTGTAGGCTGATCTACCCACGCTAGGCTGTGTAGTCTTTATAGTCAGTGTAGGCTGATCTACCCACGCTAGGCTGTGTAGTCTTTATAGTCAGTGTAGGGTGATCTACCCACGATAGGCTGTGTAGTCTTTATAGTCAGTGTAGGCTGATCTACCCACATGATGTGGAAGTTTCCATCAGTACAAGTGTTAGTGGAGTTTGAGAAACATCTCTATATTCCACAGTTCAAGTGTCTCTTGGGTTTTGAGTTGGTTTCTGAAATTGGGCCTTCCTCTCGCCCTCCGCATCACTCAGTCAGTTGGAATAGAGAGGAAAGTTGTTGTCATGGCACCACTTCTTCTTCCAGTAATGGTTTCTACTGGAGGACTGACTGACCTTTCCCGGGAGATGGCAGGCCTGATGCTATTGCCTCCATTTAAAAAATAAAAATAAAAAAAATAAATGGAAATGGTTTGTAAAATGATCCCTGAATGCCATGTATGTTACAGCCTTCCAGGTCCCTGGGAGAGACGCAAGGGGCCAAGATGACATTTCACATCTTTTAAACCGTAACTACGGGGTCATTTGCAGCTTCTAGTGTAAAGCTTAAATGTCAACCAAAACGTCCCAAAGCCGTTGACTGGAATTATGCGGAACTGAGTTTAAATGTAACCAATCGGAGAACAAGTTGTCTGGGAAAGACCGTTGACTAGAATTATGCGGAACTGAGTTTAAATGTAACCAATCGGAGAACAAGTTGTCTGGGAAAGACCGTTGACTGGGATTATGCGGAACTGAGTTTAAATGTAACCAATCGGAGAACAAGTTGTCTGGGAAAGACCGTTGACTGGAATTATGTTGAAAAACCAAATATTAATACTAGAAACTGACCTCAAATCGAATGTTCAAGGTCACATGCAGATGTTAATGTGAGTGTAGTAAAATGCTTGTGCTTCTAGTTCCCAACAGTGCAGTAATATCTAACAAGTAATCTAACAATTCCCAAACAACTACCTAATACACACACGCATCTAAAGGGATGGATTAAGAATATATAAATATATGGATGAGCGATGACCGAGCGGCATAGGCAAGATGCTATAAGATACATTACTCATCTCATATGTATACACTGTAAGATGCATTATATGAAGTGGCATTGTTTAAAGTGACTAGTGAGTCTCAATGTAGACAGCAGCCTGCCTCTCTGTGTTAGTGACAGCTTTTTAACAGTCTGATGGCCTTGAGATAGAAGCTGTTTTTCAGTCCCTCGGTCCCCAGCTTTGATGCACCTGTACTGACCTCGCCTTCTGGATGATAGCGGGGTGAACAGGCAGTGGCTCGGGTGGTTGATGTCCTTGATGATCTTTTTGGCCTTCCTGTGACGTCGGGTGCTTTGAATAGGGCTATGGTCTCAAATGGCATGTTTTTCCCCTATAAAGTAGTGCACTATATAGGGAATAGGGTCCTGGTCTAAAGTAGCGCACTATATAGGGAATAGGGCTCTGGTCTAAAGTAGTGCACTATATAGGGAATAGGGCTCTGGTCTAAAGTAGTGCACTATATAGGGAATAGGGCTCTGGTCTAAAGTAGTGCACTATATAGGGAATAGGGCTCTGGTCTAAAGTAGTGCACTATATAGGGAATAGGGCTCTGGTCTATAGTAGTGCACTATATAGGGAATAGGGCCCTGGTCTAAAGTAGTGCACTATATAGGGAATAGGGCCCTGGTCTAAAGTAGTGCACTATATAGGGAATAGGGTCCTGGTCTAAAGTAGTGCACTATATAGGGAATAGGGTTCTATAGGGCTCTGGTCTAAAGTAGTGCACTATATAGGAATAGGGTCCTGGTCTAAAGTAGTGCACTATATAGGGAATAGGGTTCTATAGGGCTCTGGTCTAAAGTAGTGCACTATATAGGAATAGGGCTCTGGTCTAAAGTAGTGCACTATATAGGGCTCTGGTCTAAAGTAGTGCACTATATAGGGAATAGGGCTCTGGTCTAAAGTAGTGCACTATATATAGGGAATAGGGCCCTGGTCTAAAGTAGTGCACTATATAGGGAATAGGGCCCTGGTCTAAAGTAGTGCACTATATAGGGAATAGGGCCCTGGTCTAAAGTAGTGCACTATATAGGGAATAGGGTTCTATAGGGCTCTGGTCTAAAGTAGTGCACTATATAGGAATAGGGTCCTGGTCTAAAGTAGTGCACTATCTAGGGAATAGGGCTCTGGTCTAAAGTAGTGCACTATTTAGGGAATAGGGCCCTGGTCGTAGTGCACTATATAGGGAATAGGGTTCTATAGGGCTCTGGTCTAAAGTAGTGCACTATATAGGGTTCTGGTCTAAAGTAGTCCACTATATATAGGGAATAGGGCCCTGGTCTAAAGTAGTGCACTATATATAGGGAATAGGGCCCTGGTCTAAAGTAGTGCACTATATATAGGGAATAGGGCCCTGGTCTAAAGTAGTGCACTACACCTGCATTGTTTGGGGTTTTAGGCTGGGTTTCTGTACAGCACTTTGAGATTTCAGCTGATGTACGAAGGGCTATATAAATAAATATGATTTGATTTAGGGAATAGAGTTCTATAGGGCCCTGGTCTAAAGTAGTGCACTATATAGGGAATAGGGCTCTGGTCTAAAGTAGTGTACTATATAGGGAATAGGGCTCTGGTCTAAAGTAGTGCACTATATAGGGAATAGGGCTCTGGTCTAAAGTAGTGCACTATATAGGGAATAGGGCCCTGGTCTAAAGTAGTGCACTATATAGGGAATAGGGCCCTGGTCTAAAGTAGTGCACTATATAGGGAATAGGGCCCTGGTCTAAAGTAGTGCACTATATAGGGAATAGGGCTCTGGTCTAAAGTAGTGCACTATATAGGGAATAGGGCCCTGGTCTAAAGTAGTGCACTATATAGGGAATAGGGCCCTGGTCTAAAGTAGTGCACTATATAGGGAATAGGGCCCTGGTCTAAAGTAGTGCACTATATAGGGAATAGGGCCCTGGTCTAAAGTAGTGCACTATATAGGGAATAGGGCCCTGGTCTAAAGTAGTGCACTATATAGGGAATAGGGCCCTAACGGAAACCCCCTGTCGGGGGTTTCCGTGGCGGCCTAGTCGGAGGTTTCCGTGGCGGCCTAGTCGGAGGTTTCCGTGGCGGCCTAGTCGGAGGTTTCCGTGGCGGCCTAGTCGGAGGGTGCCCGTGGCGGCCTAGTCGGAGGGTGCCCGTGGCGGCCTAGTCGGAGGGTGCCCGTGGCGGCCTAGTCGGAGGGTGCCCGTGGCGGCCTAGTCGGAGGGTGCCCGTGGCGGCCTAGTCGGAGGTTTCCGTGGCGGCCTAGTCGGAGGTTTCCGTGGCGGCCTAGTCGGAGGTTTCCGTGGCGGCCTAGTCGGAGGTTTCCGTGGCGGCCTAGTCGGAGGTTTCCGTGGCGGCCTAGTCGGAGGTTTCCGTGGCGGCCTAGTCGAGGGTGCCGTGGCGGCCCCAACAGGATCTTTATTGAGTTTAGAATATGGTACTTCAGAGAGAAATCATGACCGTGTGTTTTCACTAACAGTTTGGGTTCATTTAGTATTTATTTTGTTACCTGTTTCAGATCAAACTGATCTGTTGAATGGGTTCATCTTTCCTAATTCCCCTTCGAATTAAAAAAAAACACGGAGCAGCTTTTCCTGTTAGATTTGTGTTTCTCCATCTCTGAATTCCTGTATTATGAACTACTGGCAGGAAGGAGCACATTCACCCCATTAATCATTGAAGAAAAAAAACAAAACAAAGGAAAACCATGTACCATGTTCATATCAAGCCTTCAGTGACAGACCTGAGTAGTAACGCATGATGAATAGCCAAGCAGTGGACCGTGAGAGCAAGCCTCTCCCAGTCCAACAATGCTTTTCTTCATTCCCCCCCTCTTCATCCCTCCCCCTCATCCGTTCCTCCCCATTGGGCAAAGAAGACCCTTTTTAAGTTCAGTTCTTGTCCATCAAGGTAGATCATGGCAGGGCCTCAGTGTTGGAGGCTCCAACCTTGTTACACACACACACACACACACACACACAGAGACCTCCTCCCTTGTTATTAAGTGTTGAAGTGGTGGTCTGGTTTCCACATGGTCCCGTAGAGAATGTCAACCCTTGTTCACAGATCAAAGAGAACTCCATAGGAGGATACAGTATCTATAACAGGAAAAAGCCTCATTCCTTGCTTCAGCTCGGTCTCAGCCAGGTGAAACCGGAAACCAGTCTGCCTGCTGCTGAAGCTCGACCGCTGTAGTTGTAATTCAGACCAGTGACTTTGAGCTTTCAGAATTGTTCCAACCTCCTTCTCCTCGAAGTCGAGGAATGGTTGACAGTCAGATTTTTTTTCCATGGCTGCGTCTCAAGTGGCACCCTATTCCTTTTATATTTAGTACACAACTTTTGACCAGACGTAGGTCACTGTCTAGGGAATAAGGTGCCGTTTGGGACATACAGCACCTATTCTGGGCCGGAAGAGAACTTTAGACAAGCCTACCGTGGGAAAGGAGAGCGGTGAGACTGGAATGCCATAAAAAAACAGACGTCGGCCTTCTATTCTATTCTTCAAATAGCCACCTTTTGCCTTGATGACATCTTTGCACAGTCTTGGCATTCTCTCAACCAGCTTCACCTGAATGCTTTTCCAACAGTCTTGAAGGAGTTCCCACATATGCTGAGCACTTGTTGGCTGATTTTCTTTCACTGGTCCGACTCATTCCAAACCATCTCAATTGGGTTGAGGTTGAGGGATTGTGGAGGACAGATCATATGATGCAGCACTCCATCACTCTCCTCCTTGGTAAAATAGCCCTTACACAGCCTGGAGGTGTGTTGGGTCATTGTCCTGTTGAAAAACAAATTATAGTCCCACTAAGCCCAAACCAGATGGGATGGCGTATCGCTGCAGAATGCTGTGGTAGCCATGCTGGTTAAGTGTGCATTGAATTCTAAATAAATCACTAACAGTGTCAACAGCATAGCACGCCCACACCATCACACCTCCTCCTCCATGCTTTACGGTGGGAAATACATGCAGAGATCATCCGTTCACCCACACCGCTTCTCACAAAGACACGGCGGTTGGAACCAAAAATCTTTAATTTGGACTCCCGACCAAAGGACAAGTTTCCACCAGTCTAATGTCCATTGCTCGTGTTTCTTGGCCCAAGCAAGTCTCTTCTTATTGGTGGCCTTTAAGTAGTGGTTTCTTTGCAGCAATTCGGCCATGAAGGCCTGATTCACACAGTCTCCTCTGAACAGTTGATGTTGAGATTTGTCTCTTACTTGAACTCTGTGAAGCATTTGTCTGAGGCTGGTAACTCTAATGAACTTATCCTCTGCAGCAGAGGTAACTCTGGGTCTTCCATTCCTGTGGCGATCCTCATGAGCGCTAGTTTCATCATATCGCTTGATAGGTTTTGCGATTGCACTTTCAAAGTTCTTAATTTTCTGTATTAACTGACCTTCATGCCTTAATGTAACGATGGACTGTTGTTTCTCTTTGCTTATTTTAGCTGTTCTTGCCATAATATGGACTTGGTCTTTAGCCAAATAGGGCTATCTTCTGTATACCACCCCTACCTTGTCACAAGACAACTGATTGGCTCAAATGCATTAAGAAGGAAAGAAATTCCACAAATTAACTTTTTTAACTAGGCACACCTGTTTAATTGAAATGCATTCCAGGTGACTACCTCACGAAGCTGGTTGAGAGAATGCCCAGGGTGTGCAAAGCTGTCATCAAGGCAAAGGGTGGCTACTTTGAAGAATCTCAAATATAAAATATATTTTGATTTAACATTTTATTTTGGTTACTACATAATTCCATTTGTGTTATTTCGTAGTTTTGATGTCTTCGCTATTATTCTACAATGTAGAAAATAGTAAAAATAAAGGCCGGTACTGTATGTACATGGTATCTTGGGTATAAATAATAAACGTTTTGACTGCTATCATATCGACACTTAATTTCATTGTTATTCCATCATTGCTTCTGTCCTGAATTTCACTATTTATAGTGATGTTTAGGCTACTGATGTTTTCGTCATTTGACCACGCGGTTTCCTGACCGCATGTCTTCCTGACCACATGTCTTCCTGACCACATGTCTTCCTGACCACATGTCTTCCTGACCACGCGGTTTCCTGACCACATGTCTTCCTGACCACATGTCTTCCTGACCACATGTCTTCCTGACCACATGTCTTCCTGACCGCATGTCTTCCTGACCACATGTCTTCCTGACCACATGTCTTCCTGACCGCGTGTCTTCCTGACCACATGTCTTCCTGACCGCGTGTCTTCCTGACCACATGTCTTCCTGACCGCGTGTCTTCCTGACCACGTGTCTTCCTGACCGCGTGTCTTCCTGACCACGTGTCTTCCTGACCACGTGTCTTCCTGACCACATGTCTTCCTGACCACATGTCTTCCTGACCACGTGTCTTCCTGACCACGTGTCTTCCTGACCACATGTCTTCCTGACCACATGTCTTCCTGACCACATGTCTTCCTGACCACATGTCTTCCTGACCGCGTGTCTTCCTTGTTTTCTTTTATTTTTATTTTGTCGTTCAAAAAAATTAATTTGTTACCGTGTTCTGAAGGCACTGTATTGAACACTTGAATGTTTCTGTGATTTTACATATATATATATATATATATACATATACAGTAACATAAATTAACATAAATTACATATAGCCTACAGTAACATAAACTAGTGAAAAATGTTATTGTTATTTGAAATGAAATAATCTTATTCTGTTTAACTTAACCAATTTATTTTTTTTTTTTTTTTTTGCAATGACATGTATGAAATGTGTTTTAATGACACTGTTAGAATGTTGCAGTCAGAATGACAGCTCATTAGCATGCTATCAGATAATACCTTCTCATGCTTTCGCCGAAAAGCATTTTAAAAATCTGACTTGTTGGCTAGGTTCACAACGAGTGTAGCTTTAATTCAATACCCTGCTTGTGAATTTTGATCAAGGTTTGAGTTTTAACGAGTACATTTAGCATTTAGCGTAGCGCATTTGCATTTCCAGGTGCCTACTTGAGACATATGCGTCTCAAGTAGAATCAAGAAGTTAAAGGGGGGCGGGTCCCTGGAAGCCTAGCAGTTCTAGTGTTCGTTCCACCAAATCAATCTGAAGGCAGGAAGGAAGGATGCATCACTGTAGTGTTTGTACAAGTCCTTGTACTACGTATCCGCTGGTACAGTGGGTATCCTAAGTGGGTTTTTTTCACATTGTTTTGTTACAAAATGGGATTAAAATGCATATAATTTTATTTTTATTTTTATCTACACCAAATACATAATGTAAAAAATAAAAAAATGGGTGCTTGCTTGAGATCCGAGGGATTGTGCCCCTCAGGGGTAGGTGCTCAGTCCCCTCCTGTACTCCATGTTCACCCATGACTGCATGGCCAAGCACGACTCCAACACCATCATTACGTTTTCTGACGACACAACAGTGGTAGGCCTGAGTACCGACAACGATGAGACAGACTTTTTGGGAGGAGGTCAGAGACCTGGCAGTGTGGCGTCAGGACAACCTCTACCTCAACGTGAGCAAGACAAAGGAGCTGATCATGGACTCCAGGAAAAAGGGTATGCTTGACATCGGCAAGCACTGGGGAGTTTTTCAGGATACAGATCATCAGAATGGAGCTAAGGACTGGCAAAATCCTAGAGAGAAAAACTGTCTGCTTTACACCAGACACTGGGCGACGAATTCACCTTTCCAGCATGACAATAACCTACAACACAAGGAGAAATCTACTACGATGTTACTAACCAAAGAAGAGAGTGAATGTTCCTGAGTGGCCAAGTTACAATTTTTGACTTAAAGAATGGCTGTCTAGCCATGATCCCCAACATCTTGGCAGAGCTTGAAGAATGTTGACAAGAATAAAGGGCAGATAATGTACAATCCAGGTGTGGAAAGCTCTTAGAGCCAGACCTAATTAGACTCACAGCTGTAATCGCTGCCAAATGTGATTCTAACATGTATTGCCTCTGTGGTGAATCCTTATCTAAACCAGGTATAGTAGTGTTTTTATTGTTCATCTTTTTAAAAAGATTTTTCTTTACTTTGACATTTTACAGATTTTATTTTTTAATTTTGTTTGTATACATTGTTGACACAAAAAAGACATCAATTTGAATCCCACTTGAACACAATAAAATTATCCAAGGGGGGGTTGAATACTTTATGATGGGGACTGTAGGTGTTTTCTGAGAGACAGTAAGTTGGGGAATCGTCACGTTCCACCGGAGATCACACCGCAGCCGCTCCAGACGAAGGGCAAAGACTCTGCTTGTTGACGTGAGCCTGCGTTTCCTCTCTCTCTCTAAACATAGCACATCTCGTCTGTCTGTCTGTGGAGGAGAAGACCTTGGTGATTTCCTCTCTCTTTTGTCTTTTCCCTCCATCTTATCAGTTGTTGCTAGCGGGTAGATGCCACACACTTGTCTGTATGGTGCAGAGGCACAGTATGGAAACGGTAATAAGGACTTCTCTAATATGGAGCTTAGCTTGTAGCGTGAAGGCCTACCTGAACGTACGTGTGTGTTTGTGTGGTGTGTGTGGTTCGTGCTCTTTTCAATGCTTTTAATGTGCGTCCGCATCACAGATAACGTGTGGTTTTTGGTGCTCGTGTGCTGTGCATTCAGTACTGTTTCATAAGGTGTGCGTTGTGACTGGTGTCACTGTGCGTCACCATGCGTGGGTGTCTTTGTTATTTTACATTCTCTGCTCAAGCTTGTAGAGCGGCATCAGTCAGTGGTCAGAGCAGATGAATGATGCCTTGTTGAGCAGCGTCAGAGCAGATGAATGATGCCTTGTTGAGCAGCGTCGGAGCAGATGAATGATGCCTTAAGGTAGACCCAAAGGTAGACCCAAAGGTAGACCCATTGTCTCCTCCTCCCAGGTATACCCATTGTCTCCTCCTCCAGGTAGACCCATTGTCTCCTCCCCCCGGGTAGACCCATTGTCTCCTCCCCCCGGGTAGACCCATTGTCTCCTCCCCCCGGGTAGACCCATTGTCTCCTCCCCCCGGGTAGACCCATTGTCTCCTCCCCCCGGGTAGACCCATTGTCTCCTCCCCCCGGGTAGACCCATTGTCTCCTCCCCCCGGGTAGACCCATTGTCTCCTCCCCCCGGGTAGACCCATTGTCTCCTCTCCCCGGGTAGACCCATTGTCTCCTCTCCCCGGGTAGACCCATTGTCTCCTCCCCCCGGGTAGACCCATTGTCTCCTCACCCCGGGTAGACCCATTGTCTCCTCACCCCGGGTAGACCCATTGTCTCCGACCCCCGGGTAGACCCATTGTCTCCGACCCCCGGGTAGACCCATTGTCTCCGACCCCCGGGTAGACCCATTGTCTCCGACCCCCGGGTAGACCCATTGTCTCCGACCCCCAGGTAGACCCATTGTCTCCGACCCCCAGGTAGACCCATTGTCTCCGACCCCCAGGTAGACCCATTGTCTCCGACCCCCAGGTAGACCCATTGTCTCCGACCCCCAGGTAGACCCATTGTCTCCTCTCCCCAGGTAGACCCATTGTCTCCGCTCCCCAGGTAGACCCATTGTCTCCGCTCCCCAGGTAGACCCATTGTCTCCGCTCCCCAGGTAGACCCATTGTCTCCTCCTCCCAGGTAGACCCATTGTCTCCTCCTCCCAGGTAGACCCATTGTCTCCTCCTCCCAGGTAGACCCATTGTCTCCTCCTCCCAGGTAGACCCATTGTCTCCTCCTCCCAGGTAGACCCATTGTCTCCTCCTCCCAGGTAGACCCATTGTCTCCTCCTCCCAGGTAGACCCATTGTCTCCTCCTCCCAGGTAGACCCATTGTCTCCTCCTCCCAGGTAGACCCATTGTCTCCTCCTCCCAGGTAGACCCATTGTCTCCTCCTCCCAGGTAGACCCATTGTAGCAGCAATCGACTCTGTGACATCCAACATTTGTGGATTACCACATTGAACCGATTGTTGAGAATCTCCCATCTTATGTCAAAGACACTAATCACATGATCTCATTGATAGAGGGCTCAGGAAGGATACCAGAGGGCTCCCTGCTGGCCACTTTTGATGTGGAGAGCTTGTACACTAACATCCCACACACTGGAGGCTTGCAGGCGCTGCAACACGTCCTTCAGCAGAGAGACACTACCCTTGTTCCATCCAATGATCGCATCTTACAACTCACTGAACTGGTATTATCCCATAACTACTTTTGTCTTTGAGTCAGACTTTTTCCTTTTTCTTTCGGGGTATAGCCATGGTCCCCCCCCCCCCCCCCTACTATGCAAAACAATTTTGAGGAAGCACTCCTTTACAAGACAGAGACACACCCCTTTACTTTCTAAAATCCTCCAATGGAAGAGATACATAGATGATGTCTTTGTCAGCAGGAACTAAATGAATTCAAAACTAAACGAGAGATCTGAATACCTCCAATTCACCATGCAGACTGATGAGAGAGAAATACATTACCTGGACGGACGGATCATCAAAGAGAATGATGCATTACACACAGACTTCTACACAAGGCCCACAGTCCCCAGTGCCTTTACATGAAGGATAGTACGCGTCCCCTTCCCCTCAGGAATGGTCCTACCATATAGCCAGTTATGCAGGGTTAAAAGAATCTGTGGCCACCAGTCAGACTTTGACAGCAGTACTAACAAAAAAAATGACAGAGCAATTCAAAATGAGAGGCTACAAAACTCTTGGTGCTGCATTGATGAAAATATCTCAGAAACCAAGAGAGGAATTACCCAAAAACTCAACCAAAGAAGAAAGAAACAACGCAACTGTCTTTTGCACTAATAAGTACACCACCAAGGGTTCGGAGAAAATGAAAGCAATCCAGGCATTGAGCATGTTGCTCTACCAAGGAGAGGAGGGAAACATCCAGATCCTACTACTACAGTGGGGCAAAAAAGTATTTAGTCAGCTACCAATTGTGCAAGTTCTCCCACTTAAAAAGATGAGAGAGGCCTGTAATTTTCATCATAGGTACACTTCAACTATGACAGACAAAATGAGAAAAAAAATCCAGAAAATCACATTGTTGGATTTTTAATGAATTTATATGCAAATTATGGTGGAAAATAAGTATTTTGCCCCACTACAGGCTTACTGTTTTCCACAAATCCTGACATTTGGGGTGGCAGGGTAGCCTAGTGGTTAGAGTGTTGGACTAGTAACCGAAAGGTTGCAAGTTCAAATCCCCAAGCTGACAAGGTACAAATCTGTCGTTCTGCCCACTAGGCCGTCATTGAAAATAAGAATTTGTTCTTAACTGAATTGCCTAGTTAAATAAAGGTAAAATATATTATATATATTTTTTTAAACATTTAATCCAAGTAAAAATTCCTTGTCTTAGGTCTGTTAGGATCACCACTTTATTTTAAGAATGTGAAATGTCAGAATTATAGTAGAGAGAATTATTTATTTAAGCTTTTATTTCTTTCATCACATTCCCAGTGGGTCAGAGATTTACATACACTCAATTGGTATTTGGTAGCATTGCCTTTTTTAAATTGCTTAAATTGGGTCAAACATTTAAGGTAGCTTTCCACAAGCCTCCCACAATAAGTTGGGTGAATTTTGGCCCATTCCTCCTGACAGAGCTGGTGTAACTGAGTCAGGTTTGTTGGCCTCCTTGCTCCCACACACTTTTACAGTTCTGCCCACAAATGTTCTATGGGATTGAGGTCAGGGCTTTGTGATGGCTACTCCAATACCTTGACTTTGTTGTCCTTAAGCCATTTTGCCACAACTTTGGAAGTATGCTTGGGGTCATTGTCCATTTGGAAGACCCATTTGCGACCAAGCTTTAACTTCCTGACTGATTTTGCTTCAATATATCCACAAACTTTTCCTGCCTCATGATGACATCTATTTTGTGAAGTGCACCAGTCCCTCCTGTACCAAAGCACCCCCACAACATGATGCTTCCACCCCCGTGCTTCACGGTTGGGATGGTGTTCTTCGGCTTGCAAGCCTCCCCCTTTTTCCACCAAGCATAATGATGGTCATTATGGCCAAACAGTTCTATTTTTGTTTCATCAGACCAGAGGATATTTCTCCAAAAAGTACGATCTTTGTCCCCATGTGCAGTTAGAAACCGTAGTCTGGCTTTTTTTTATGGGGGTTTTGGAGCAGTGGCTTCTTCCTTGCTGAGCAGCCTTTCAGGTTATGTCGATATAGGACTCGTTTTTACTGAGGATATAGATACGTTTGTACCTGTTTCCTACAGCATCTTCACAAGGTCCTTTGCTGTTGTTCTGGGATTGATTTGCACTTTTCTCACCAAAGTACGTTCATCTCTAGGAGGCAGAAAGCGTCTCCTTCCTGAGCGGTATGACGGCTGCGTGATCCCATGGTGTTTATACTTGCGTACTATTGTTTGTACAGATGAACGTTGTACCTTCAGGCATTTTGGAAATTGCTCCCAAGGATACATTTTATTTTTTCTCTTAGCTTTCATTTGACACAATTTTATGTGCTCCTATAAACTTCACATGCTGGTACTCATGGGTCGTTTTTCCATGGCAATTACCCAGTGTGATGTGGTGGAAGCTCTGCATGCCGTTGGTGTGTCACACCGCCCACTCTGTAAAACAGTGTAACTGCTCCGGGGCCAAATTAGAGACCAAAAGGTTAGACGTCTTGTTCCTGGCTGGGATCGTCTCTCTCAGCCCAAGAAACAAACTGAAGACTGGGAGACGAGTAAAAAAACTAAAATTAAAAAAAAGAAGAAGACAACAATAATTGAAAAATAGAAGAAAATAGTGGGGGGGAAATATTTTTCCCTCTGAGGTATATAATATAATCTTAGGGTCTTGTTGTTTTTTGTTTATTTTTTTTTTCGCTAAATGTGTCCCCGGGGAAGTCCTATATGCTTATGCCTTTTTAAACCGAGTGCTGAATACTGGAGCTACTACTTTTTTTTTTTTTTGTCTGTCTCTTGTCTCTCTCTTTTGTTTTCACTTGATGTGGCATTCCTCATTCCTGAGATCCTCATCCTCATTCCTGAGATCCTCATCCTCATTCCTGAGATCCTCATCCTCATTCCTGAGATCCTCATCCTCATTCCTGAGATCCTCATCCTCATTCCTGAGATCCTCATTCCTGAGATCCTCATCCTCATTCCTGAGATCCTCATCCTCATTCCTGAGATCCTCATCCTCATTCCTGAGTGGCGCTGCGGTCTAAAGCATCTCAGTGACATTCACCAGGTCGTTGCTGTAAATCAGAATGTGTTCTCAGTTAACTTATCTGGTAAAATAAGGGTACAATTTTTTTTAAATTGTGTCACTACAGACCCTGGTTCGATCCCGGGCTGTATCACAACCAGCCCTGATCTTGAGTACATAGGGACATTGGCCCAGTGTTGCCTGGGTTAGGGCCGTCGTTGTAAATAAGAACTTGTTCTTAACTTACTTGCCTAGTTAAATAAATACATTCCTCTGAGGTTGTCAACTGGGGGCCTTGATTGTGTCTGAAACTGTTTTTTTGTTTTTGTTGGTTTTCTGGACAATTTCATGGTGTCGGCCTTAGCCTTGTTTTTTTATACACCGTAGTTGTACTGTGAGCCTTGTTTTTATTACAGAATAGTGGTTTTGGCATGAGATGCATATCCTTGTTAGACAAAGGAAATGTGATCTTTACTGGTTTTTCCAAGTTCAAAAGTGGAGATTCTCTTCTGTAGCCTCTGAAGGGATTTCTCATTTTATATTGAGGGTAATTCCTACATTGGATATAATACATTTCATTTGACTGTGCTCTTTGGAGATGGGTCAGTACAGTGTAATGCTGACTCTAAGGATGTTTTTCAGTTCTGAACAGCCTTTTTGTTGTTGTTGTTTTGGACCATATATGAACTGATCCATTGAACCCTTTTAGGTTCTAGCCCGAATAGCATCATTTCTTCCAGCAGTGTACAAATTATTTAGGATTCCATGATCTGGAGCAAGATCTGTTTTTAAAGTTGCCATGTTCTACTGTTCCGACTCTATTCACTCACTGGATTATATTCTATAATAATACATTTTGTTCTGTTCTGTCCTTCCCCAGGCCTGATGGAGCTGGGCACTCGACGAGCGCTGACCACTGAGGAACACCCACCGCACTCTGCCCCCCACTGCCAACCTTGAAGGGAGGGACCCTCTGCTTCTCCCCCCCCCTATCCCCTTCCCTTCTCCCCTCCTCCTCCTCCTCTACTCCAACATTACCTCCTCTGATACACCTCCATCCTCACCCCTCCGTGGTCCTGAGATGGTGATGATGGGGAAGCTGAAGCAGAACCTGCTGGTGGCCTGTCTGGTCATCAGCTCAGTCACAGTCTTCTACTTGGGTCGTCATGCCATGGAGTGTCACCACCACATCGAGGAGCGCAGCAGCCAGCCTGGGGACCAAGGGGTTCTGGGGGGCCTTCAGGGGCCGGGAGGGGTCCTCCTGGGCGGCTCGCTGGGCTCCTCCGCCATCCTGCGGGGCTCCAGACCCGGGGGCCATAACCTCTCCGCTCCATTCGTCTACAACAAGGACATGCCCCTAGTGTTCATTGGAGGGGTTCCCAGGAGTGGGACCACGTTGATGAGAGCCATGCTGGACGCTCACCCCGAGGTTCGTTGTGGAGAGGAGACCAGGGTTATTCCACGTATCCTGGCCATGAAACAGATGTGGTCGCGGTCGGGGAGGGAGAAGATGCGTCTGGACGAGGCCGGGGTGACGGACGAGGTCCTGGACGCCGCCATGCAGGCCTTCCTCCTGGAGATCATCGTGAAGCACGGCGAGCCCGCCAACTTCCTCTGTAACAAGGACCCCTTCGCTCTGAAGTCCCTCTCCTACCTGGCTAAGATCTTCCCGCACGCCAAGTTTGTGCTCATGATCCGGGACGGACGCGCCTCGGTCCATTCGATGATCTCGCGTAAGGTGACGATCGCTGGCTTTGACCTGGGCAGCTACAGAGACTGCCTGACCAAGTGGAACAGGGCCATAGAGACCATGTACACTCAGTGCCTGGATGCCTCAGAAAAGTGCCTGCCTGTGCATTATGAACAGCTGGTGCTCCATCCAGAGAAGTGGATGAGGACGCTGCTCAAATTCCTGGACATTCCCTGGAACGAGGCGGTGCTTCACCATGAGGAACTCATAGGGAAAGCAGGTGGTGTTTCCCTCTCCAAGTAAGTAGTGGTGTTGGGAGTGTGTGTGTTTTATGTACCATGAGCCTGCATGTTGCTGAACTTCAGGCATGCCTGTCTCCCTCCCTGTTCATTTCTGTCAGTGTCTAAAGTGAGTAAACTTGAAACTCAATTAGCTTGTAAATCAGGGGTCAGTGACCTTGTAGTCAATTAAGGGTGAAACAAGGCTTTGTGACGTTAGATAACAAAAACCAGACAACTTGAAGTAACAAAAAGCCACACACACTCTGTAATGCTTCCCGTGATTTAGTGGAGAGATGAAGTTTGGGCAGCCAGAGTCTTCAAGTTTTTTTTTTACAAAACTAGGACAAAGGGCTGAAAATGAGGACGCAGCCAGGCAGAACCTCCATGCATCAACTCACGGAGCTATCTGGGTCACAGTGGCTCTCCCACCCCTCATTCTCAGTGAAGCTCAGCAAGCCATTTAGGTTCTGGTTCTAGAACACACCCCTCTGTTGTTAGCTTCTGGTTCTAGAACACAGGCCTCTGTTGTTAGGTTCTGGTTCTAGAACACAGGCCTCTGTTGTTCGCTTCTGGTTCTAGAACACAGGCCTCTGTTAGCTTCTGGCTCTAGAACACAGGCCTCTGTTAGCTTCTGGTTCTGAAAGCTGTGTGCTCTGTTCTGTTCTGCTTTCACAACAAGCTGCTGATAACTAATACATTCCTGTTGACTCTTATGGCGCCAAATAACAAGCAGTTATCCCTGGGGTTGTTTCCTGTTTACAAGATACTGTCTCCTCATTCACTATGTTGCTCATCTAGGAAAATGGCTCAATGCTGTGGTTGAATCGTAGGCTGCATCCCATAGGACAGGGAGCCATTTGACACACACTCCTAGCACAGCGTTATGGTGAGCAAGCACCATTCATCACCAGACTGACAAGGTCTAAGTGGTGAACTGATCAGGCTCTGGTTAAAACATTCCCTTCCTGGTGCAGTGAGACAAGTCAGGACTGGTCCACATCTCTCGCTCTCGCTGTTCCAATTCATCCCAAAGGTGTTTTTGTATGAACCTCGCTTTGTGCATGGGGGCATTGTCATGCTGAAACAGGAAAGGGCCTTCTACAAACCAAACCGTTGCCACAAAGTTGGAAGCACAGATTTGTCTAGAATGTCCTAAGATTTCCCTTCACTGTAATTAAGAGGCCTAGCCCGAACCATGAAAGCAACTTCAGACCATTATTCCTCCTCCACCAAACTTTACAGTTGGCACTATGCATTGGGGCAGGTAACGTTCTTCTGGTATCCGCCAAACCCAGATTCGTCCGTCGGACATGCCAGATGGTGAAGTGTGATTCATCACTCCAGAGAACGCGTTTCCACTGCTCCAGAGTCCAATAACGGTGAGCTTTACACCACTCCACCCGAAACTTGGCATTGAACATGGTGATCTTAGGCTTGTGTGATTCATACTCGGCCATGGAAACCCATGTCATGAAGCTCCCGACGAACAGTTCTTGTACTGACTTTGCTTCCAGAGGTAGTTTGGAACTCGGTAGTGAGTGTTGCAACCGAGGACAGACGGTGTTTACACGCTATGCGCTTCAGCACTTGGCGGTCCCGTTCCGTGAGCTTGTGTGGCCTACCACTTCACGGGTGAGACATTGTTGCTCCTAGAAGTTTCCACTTCACAATAACAGCACTTACAGTTGACCGGGGAAGCTCTAGCAGGGCAGGTAACCCCCACCACCACTCTACACTAGACGGGTAACCCTCCACCACCACTCTACACTAGATGGGTAACCCTCCCCCTCCACCACTCTACACTAGACTGGTCACCCTCCTCCACCACTCTACACTAGACGGGTCACCCAAGGTAAGGTCATGTGTTTAAAGCGGGCCCAGAATATTTTCTAGAGAACCAACATGCTGTGTAAGATATGTAGATAGAAGGGATCGGATGTGTTCTATGTTGCATTTGATTTCTCTTCTCATCCCTCCATCGTTTACCTCGGGTGTCTGCCTGACTTCCTGGTTGCCTCCATGTTGACCCCTCTCTGAGACGGCACTGAAGTGATCGTCCCAATCAGGGCCAGACTCAAACATCTGTTGCACTTCTCAAAAAACAGACTTGAGGTTGAAACGAGAGAGATTCCCCAATGTTGTGGTCCTCTGTAACAAATACAACATCATACAATACTTCACTTGGTTCAACTATTGTCCTCATTGTACTGTTACTCGGATATCATATTTAAAAACTGCAGACATTTCTCTCCACCCTGTGACAAAAGATGAAGAATGGCAATGAAATGAGTCGTAAAATTGCAATTGTTTCGGGTAGCCCAACATGTTTTTACTCAGGGCCCCCAAAACAATATGGCCAACTCTGACTGCATATATGAGTAGCAGACTCACTGCTGCCCCTCATGATGATTTCAAATGTTTTGTGCCCCCCCCACCCAATCAAAGTGCCCATGTTGTAGTGGTTGCTAACCCTGGTCCTAATATAGCTGTTCCACTATGGGAGATACAGGAGTACCCTTCAACCTCCAGCCATGGATCATCTGAAGGGGTTAGCTGCTACATGAAGGCACAGTGAGGAGTTCCACCTCTTTACCAAACTGTAAGGGGCTCTAGAGTGTTCTGGAGTGTTCCAGAAGAGGCCAAATGTCTTTGTTAAGCCCTCCTCTCCATATCTCTTAGGAATGCTCTCTGGGCACTGTAGCAATGTAGATAGACAGACACGGTGTAGTCAGTTTTTTTTATTGTGGGGAGAGAGATTGTGAGCTGTGTACTCTTGACCCTTCCCCTGTTACAAGTACAACACGGGCCCTGGAGAGACAGTAACCCACAAAGAGGGATGGAAAGACAAAGAGCTGTGTCGGGCCCTCTGTCTGGTGGGCCCTCTGTCTGCCTGTCGGGGCTCTCTGTCTGTGTCTCTCAGTCTGTTTGTCTGTCTGTCTCGGTCTGGCGGGCCCTCTGTCTGCCTGTCGTGGCTCTCTGTCTGTTTGTCTGTCTGTTTGTCTCAGTCTGTTTGTCTCTGTCAAAGAGCCAGACAGACAGCCTCCCACTGCACACGCACCACCCCTCAGCACATTGATTACCATCAAGTATGAATAAAAGGAGACCTTAACCAGAGCCCTCTGGACACAGCTGAAGACACAGCAGAGACGAGATAACATACACAGCCATGTGGCCATAGAGGAGAAACCGGGACTGTGAAATATGAAGAATAGGGCTTTCAGTAAACAGCACAAGTCTCAACAGGATTAGTATCTTTGCCCTGAGCTTAGAAAACGACTGAGAAGCCAGCTTTGCTGTACCAGGACAAACTAGGCATTTTCTGGTGAGTCCTTTAGTAAGGACGACAAATCATATTATATTTGCGCTACCAAAGGTGGGTATCGTCTAGTATTGTACCTCAAAACAACGATCCTCACTGTTCACATTTCAATGGAAATTGATTGAATTTCTGTCTGTCTTGAGGTTTAATTTATGCTTGTTGGACTTTAATTGTTGCTGGGCTTTAGCGGAGATGTCTAAATGCTGTGTGATTTGCATCCAACAACAACAACAAAAACGGTTCTGAACGTTCCCCGGCTCTTACTTTGCTTCACGCAAACAGGAAAACAACAACAATGAAGCTTTTCTCATACTCTGTTAACCAGCCTACTAATTTACATACTCTGTTAACCAGCCTACTGATTTACATACTCTGTTAACCAGCCTACTGATTTACATACTCTGTTAACCAGCCTACTAATTTACATACTCTGTTAACCAGCCTACTGATTTACATACTCGGTTAACCAGCCTACTAATTTACATACTCTGTTAACCAGCCTACTAATTTACATACTCGGTTAACCAGCCTACTAATTTACATACTCGGTTAACCAGCCTACTAATTTACATACTCTGTTAACCAGCCTACTAATTTACATACTCGGTTAACCAGCCTACTAATTTACATACTCTGTTAACCAGCCTACTAATTTACATACTCTGTTAACCAGCCTACTAATTTACATACTCGGTTAACCAGCCTACTAATTTACATACTCTGTTAACCAGCCTACTAATTTACATACTCTGTTAACCAGCCTACTAATTTACATACTCTGTTAACCAGCCTACTAATTTACATACTCTGTTAACCAGCCTACTAATTTACATACTCTGTTAACCAGCCTACTAATTTACATACTCGGTTAACCAGCCTACTGATAAACATACTCGGTTAACCAGCCTACTGATTTACATACTCTGTTAACCAGCCTACTAATTTACATACTCGGTTAACCAGCCTACTAATTTACATACTCTGTTAACCAGCCTACTAATTTACATACTCGGTTAACCAGCCTACTAATTTACATACTCGGTTAACCAGCCTACTAATTTACATACTCGGTTAACCAGCCTACTAATTTACATACTCGGTTAACCAGCCTACTGATTTACATACTCGGTTAACCAGCCTACTGATTTACATACTCTGTTAACCAGCCTACTGATTTACATACTCGGTTAACCAGCCTACTGATTTACATACTCTGTTAACCAGCCTACTGATTTACATACTCGGTTAACCAGCCTACTGATTTACATACTCTGTTAACCAGCCTACTAATTTACATACTCGGTTAACCAGCCTACTAATTTACATACTCGGTTAACCAGCCTACTGATAAACATACTCGGTTAACCAGCCTACTGATTTACATACTCTGTTAACCAGCCTACTGATTTACATACTCGGTTAACCAGCCTACTGATTTACATACTCTGTTAACCAGCCTACTGATTTACATACTCTGTTAACCAGCCTACTGATTTACATACTCTGTTAACCAGCCTACTAATTTACATACTCGGTTAACCAGTCTACTGATAAACATACTCGGTTAACCAGCCTACTGATTTACATACTCGGTTAACCAGCCTACTGATTTACATACTCTGTTAACCAGCCTACTGATTTACATACTCGGTTAACCAGCCTACTGATTTACATACTCTGTTAACCAGCCTACTGATTTACATACTCGGTTAACCAGCCTACTGATTTACATACTCGGTTAACCAGCCTACTGATAAACATACTCGGTTAACCAGCCTACTGATTTACATACTCGGTTAACCAGCCTACTAATTTACATACTCGGTTAACCAGCCTACTGATAAACATACTCGGTTAACCAGCCTACTGATTTACATACTCGGTTAACCAGCCTACTGATTTACATACTCGGTTAACCAGCCTACTGATTTACATACTCTGTTAACCAGCCTACTGATTTACATACTCGGTTAACCAGCCTACTGATTTACATACTCTGTTAACCAGCCTACTGATTTACATACTCTGTTAACCAGCCTACTGATTTACATACTCGGTTAACCAGCCTACTGATAAACATACTCGGTTAACCAGCCTACTGATTTACATACTCTGTTAACCAGCCTACTGATTTACATACTCGGTTAACCAGCCTACTGATTTACATACTCTGTTAACCAGCCTACTGATTTACATACTCGGTTAACCAGCCTACTGATTTACATACTCGGTTAACCAGCCTACTGATAAACATACTCGGTTAATCAGCCTACTGATTTACATACTCTGTTAACCAGCCTACTGATTTACATACTCGGTTAACCAGCCTACTGATTTACATACTCGGCGTTACTCAGCCTAGACGAGGGGGGAGGAGGTGAAGCAGGACGAGGGGGGAGGAGGTGAAATGTTAGTTTATGACAACAACAGTGACAAACAAAACACGCATCTATACTTTTCCTCTCTTTTACACACCACCTTGTTCATCTTGGAGGTCGTTGAGGCTGAAATACTTTTTTCAGTTCTTTTTTTTTCTTTTCAATTTGGAGCAGCTGCAGATGCCACCTTGAAGATTGTTGATTTACTGTTCAATATTCATGCTTTTCTCTCGCTCTGATGCCATCATTATGCCACCTTGAAGAATGTTTATGTATTGTTCAATATTCATGCATATATTAAATACTCAGTACCAGTCAAAAGTTTGGACACCTATTCATTCCAAGGTTTTTCTTTATTTTTACTATTTTCTACATTGTCGAGACATCAACATTATTAAATAACACATATGGAATCATGTAATAACCAAACAAGTGTTAAACAAATCTAAATATATTTGAGATTCTTCAAAGTAACCACCTTTTGCCTTGATGACAGCTTTGCACACTCTTGGCATTCTCTCAACCACCTTCATGAGGAATGTAATTTCAATTAACAGGTGTGCCTTGTTAAAAGTTAATTTGTGGAATTTCTTTCCTTTAATACATTTGAGCCAATCAGTTGTGGTGAGACATGGTAAGGGTGGTATACAGAAGATAGCCCTATTTGGTAAAAGACCAAGTCCATGTTATGGCAAGAACAGCTCAAATAAGCAAAGAGAAATGACTGTCCATCATTACTTTAAGACATGAAGGTCAGTCAATCCGGATAATGTCAAGAACTTTTGAAAGTTTCTTCAAAACCATCAAGCGCTATGATGAAACTGGCTCTCATGAGGACCGCCACAGGAAAGGAAGTCCCAGAGTTACCTCTGCTGCAGAGCCCCAGAGTTAACAGCCTCATAAATTGCAGCACAAATAAATGCTTCAGAGTTCAAGTAACAGACACATCTCAACATCAACTGTTCAGAGGAAACTGCGTGAATCAGGCCTTCATGGTCGAATTGCTGCAAAGAAATGGAAGAAACACATTAGACCGGTGGAAATCTGTCCTTGGAGTCCAAATGAGAGATATTTGGTTCCAACCGCCATGTCTTTGTGAAACGCAGAGTAGGTGAATGGATGATCTCCACATGTGTGGTTCCCACCGTGAAGCATAAAGGAGGTGTGGGGGTGATTTGCTGGTGACACTGTCAGTGATTTGTTTAGATTTCAAGGCACACTTAACCAGCATGGCTACCTACCACAGCATTCTGCAGCGATATGCCATCCCAGCTGGTTTTGCGCTTAGTGGGACTATCATTTGTTTTTCAGCAGGACAATGACCCAAAACACACTTCCAGGCTGTGTAAGGGCTATTTGACCGAGGAGAGTGATTGAATGCTGCATCAGATGACCTGGCCTCCACAATCACCTGACCTCAACCCATTTGAGATGGTTTGGGATGAGTTGGACCGCAGAGTGAAGGAAAAGCACCAACAAGTACTCAGCATATGTGGGAACTACTTGTTCAAGACGGTTGGAAAATATTTCTCAGGAAGCTGGTTGAGAGAAGGCCAAGAATGTGCAAACCTGTCATCAAGGCGAAGGGTAGTTACTTGGAAGAGTCTAAAATGTCAAATTTTGATTTGTGTAATACTTTTTCGGTTACTACATTATTTAAAAAAAAAATAATACCTTGAATGAGTAGTTGTCTAAACTTTTCACTAGTACACTGTGTGTGTGTGTGTGTGTGTGTGTGTAAAATATATAATACATCATATTATATATATTATTTATTTATATATTTTGTGTGTGTGTGTGTGCGTGCGCACACACAGGAGGCCAGACTGCACTGTCAACATACAGGATAAGCAGTAGCTCCTCCCCAGTTTTGTGGCCGTGGCAACAACCAGAAGTAGGCCTCATGCAGCAGAGACTCTTTTCTTCTCTCCTTTCCTTTGTCATTTCTCAGAATGCATGCAGAATTGTTGTGGTCATCTTAACAGTGTAGCTAACTGACATCACCGAGGAGAGAAGGGGAAGAGACTCTCCTTTCCTTGTCATTTCTCAGAATGCATGCAGCATTGTTGTGGTCATCTTAACAGTGTAGCTAACTGACATCACCGAGGAGAGAAGGGGAAGAGACTCTCCTTTCCTCGTCATTTCTCAGAATGCATGCCGAATTGTTGTGGTCATCTTAACAGTGTAGCTAACTGACATCACCGAGGAGAGAAGGGGAAGAGACTCTCCTTTCCTTGTCATATCTCAGAATGCATGCAGAATTGTTGCGGTCATCTTAACAGTGTAGCTAACTGACATCACCGAGGAGAGAAGGGGAAGAGACTCTCCTTTCCTTGTCATATCTCAGAATGCATGCAGAATTGTTGTGGTCATCTTAACAGTGTAGCTAACTGACATCACCGAGGAGAGAAGGGGAAGAGACTCTCCTTTCCTTGTCATATCTCAGAATGCATGCAGAATTGTTGTGGTCATCTTAACAGTGTAGCTAACTGACATCACCGAGGAGAGAAGGGGAAGAGACTCTCCTTTCCTTGTCATTTCTCAGAATGCATGCAGAATTGTTGTGGTCATCTTAACAGTGTAGCTAACTGACATCACCGAGGAGAGAAGGGGAAGAGACTCTCCTTCCATTGTCATTTCTCAAAATGTATTTATTTGGTTAATCTGTTCGTGACATACAGTGAAGTTGTCGTGACAGTGGAGCTGACATTACTAAGGAGATGAGGCAGGGACTCTTTTTTCTTTGATCTCTGGCATTTTTTTTCACAATTTATTGATTAGTTGGGGTTTCCTTTCTCCAATCTGTTCATGAGATACCCAGTGAGGGTAGCCTAGTGGTTAGAGCGTTGGACTAGTAATCGGAAGGTTGCTAAGATCGAATCCCCGAGCTGACAAGGTACAAATCTGCCGTTCTGCCCCTGAACAAGGCAGTTAACCCACTGTTCCCCGGGAGGCTGTCATTGTAAAATAAGAATTTGTTCTTAACTGACTTGCCTAGTTAAATAACGGTAAAATGATTTTCCTTCAATTCTCAAAGCATTCAGAGTGAACGAAACAGCGCCCCTCTGTCTCCGTATGTGTAGCCCATCTATCTGATGCTGTCTGGTCAAACAGAGTATGACATTGTTGCCGCCCGTAGCATTGAGTGCAATGGAAGCCAGCGAGCATTTGGCCTCCCTTGGTAAAGAAAAGTATAAAACAATAGCCAATCAGCGTTGAGCTAATCTGAGTGAGCTCAACCATGATTGGTCTGGGCACATCAAAAAAGTGTCAATGGAAGCCAGCGAGCATTTGGCCTCCCTTGGTAAAGAAAAGTATAAAACAATAGCCAATCAGCGTTGAGCTAATCTGAGTGAGCTCAACCATGATTGGTCTGGGCACATCAAAAAAGTGTCAAGGGAAGCCCGTTTGGATTTGATCTTCACTCCTATCGCATCAAGAGAAATATGGAATTGACAGAAACAACTTGAATGGCTGCATCTCGTTGTGTTGTCCTCCCAGTGACTGACTAACTAGCTATTAGCCTTTCGTAATGTAGCCACGGATGGAGATAGGGATTTGGACTTGTGGTTTTACTTAATTGTCCATACTGGCCAATGATTATAACGGTGATTCTAATCCAACCATTAATTCATACCCCTGTACCCCTGACCTGAGAGGATGGAAGTTAAATATGTAGCTAGATGTAGAAGGCTAATGTTAACTAGCTAACGTTGCCAATGAATGGAAGTAAGGCTAGCGAGCAGGCTAGCGAGCAGGTATTTCAGCCAGGGACAACAACAACTAACAGTGTGTACTGTATGACACAGTCATAGACTGTTTAGTCAACGTGAAAGAGGAGGAGGATGGCATTGGTGTTTCTCTACCAGTAGGGTGTTTTTTTTTCTTCTACTTGCAAGCAAACACACACACACAAATCAGTAACATGGACAGCCACTTCATATTTAGCTTACATTGATTGGACCAAATCGTTTTTTTGGTGTGTTTTAGTTGTCACTCTATTCTAAACTAAGCGTACGGGATTTGATCATGATGAAGTGGTGCTGGAATAGTGGAGGCAGCTTCCTGTTTTCTTTGAGACTTGCGATTAAACTCTCTGTTGTTCTGTATCAATAGTTGTTTAGTGGTCTGAACATGTGGGAAACTTGACCATGCTGTCAGTCATGTAACATGTTTTTGTTTATTTGCTTTGCGGTCTTCACCGGACAAATGTTGCTGTCCGGTTTTGTGACCAAACAAAAAAGGTGTCGTTGAATTTATTCCGCCGCTGTGTCTTCTTATTGGCTCGGCCTTTTATATCACGTTGTCAAGACACATGTGAACTAACATGTTATAGAACAAAACAACACAAGTATCACTACACAGGTTGTAATATAGCATTTTTGTTCCTGGATTGGCTTCCCCTTAGTGCTTTTACCCATGAGCCTCTACTGGAGATACCAAGTACAAACAGATGTCTTTTCTCTCTCTGGTCAGAATGAGTCACGTTCTGTTTCTCACAGCCTGTTTGTATCTGTTTATGCTGTGGACCTCTAAACATTCATCGTTCAACACTCCCTGTCCGGGTCAACACCCCCCCCCCCCCCCCCCCACACTCGCTCTCTCCTGCCCACACGAGGGTTTTCGACTTCAGCCTCCCTTAGCACCTCAAGCAAGGGAAAAAGGAAGGCTCAGTTTTGGATGCCTTGGAATGATGCTAGCTAGTTAATGGTCTTCTGGGGACACACGCTACGATGCTAACTCCTTTGCTAACTATGGTTTCTCTCTCTCTCTTTCAGAACCAGTGATATAGTCCTCCCTCCTTCCTCTAGAGATGAACAAAAGCAGTTGTCTATTAATCATGCTGTAGACCCTGTGCTCTAAATGGATCCCTATATAGTGGACTACATTGGACCAGAGCACTATATATATATATATATATATATATATATATATATATAAGGGGAGGGGATAGGTCGCCATTTGAGACATACCCTAGTTCTACAGTGGTAAAGATTGCATTCCCAAAGTAAATGGATTTGTGAAGTGAGTTGTCAGGCATTATCGAGGTGTATTGTAGTAGTGCAGGACTGGAATGCAGAGAGACCTGAGGGAAGTCAGAAGTTAATGGACTGTGTGTGTGAGTGAGATCTCTCAAAAGTAGTGCACCACATAGGGAATAGTGTTTCATTTAGGACACATTTTGAGAAAATAAGCTTTATTCACAATACCATGGTGCTGATATGAATCAAGGCTAGGATTGGCTCTCCGCTCTCCTGCTGATATGAATCAAGGCTAGGATTGGCTCTCCTGCTGATATGAATCAAGGCTAGGGTTGGCTCTCCTGCTGATATGAATCAAGGCTAGGGTTGGCTCTCCGCTCTCCTGCAGATATGAATCAAGGCTAGGGTTGGCTCTCCTGCTGATATGAATCAAGGCTAGGGTTGGCTCTCCGCTCTCCTGCAGATATGAATCAAGGCTAGGATTGGCTCTCCTGCTGATATGAATCAAGGCTAGGGTTGGCTCTCTGCTCTCCTGCTGATTTGAATCAAGGCTAGGATTGGCTCTCCTGCTGATTTGAATCAAGGCTAGGGTTGGCTCTCCGCTCTCCTGCTGATATGAATCAAGGCTAGGGTTGGCTCTCTGCTCTCCTGCTGATTTGAATCAAGGCTAGGATTGGCTCTCCTGCTGATATGAATCAAGGCTAGGGTTGGCTCTCCGCTCTCCTGCTGATATGAATCAAGGCTAGGGTTGGCTCTCTGCTCTCCTGCTGATTTGAATCAAGGCTAGGATTGGCTCTCCTGCTGATATGAATCAAGGCTAGGGTTGGCTCTCCGCTCTCCTGCTGATATGAATCAAGGCTAGGGTTGGCTCTCCGCTCTCCTGCTGATATGAATCAAGGCTAGGATTGGCTCTCCTGCTGATATGAATCAAGGCTAGGGTTGGCTCTCCGCTCTCCTGCTGATATGAATCAAGGCTAGGGTTGGCTCTCCGCTCTCCTGCTGATATGAATCAAGGCTAGGGTTGGCTCTCCGCTCTCCTGCTGATATGAATCAAGGCTAGGGTTGGCTCTCCTGCTGATATGAATCAAGGCTAGGGTTGGCTCTCCTGCTGATTTGAATCAAGGCTAGGGTTGGCTCTCCTGCTGATATGAATCAAGGCTAGGGTTAGCTCTCCTGCTGATATGAATCAAGGCTAGGGTTGGCTCTCTGCTCTCCTGCTGATTTGAATCAAGGCTAGGGTTGGCTCTCCGCTCTCCTGCTGATATGAATCAAGGCTAGGGTTGGCTCTCTGCTCTCCTGATGATATGAATCAAGGCTAGGGTTGGCTCTCCTGCAGATATGAATCAAGGCTAGGGTTGGCTCTCCTGCTGATATGAATCAAGGCTAGGGTTGGCTCTCTGCTCTCCTGCTGATATGAATCAAGGCTAGGGTTGGCTCTCCGCTCTACTGCTGATATGAATCAAGGCTAGGGTTGGCTCTCCTGCAGATATGAATCAAGGCTAGGGTTGGCTCTCCTGCTGATATGAATCAAGGCTAGGGTTGGCTCTCCTGCTGATATGAATCAAGGCTAGGGTTGGCTCTCCTGCTGATATGAATCAAGGCTAAGGTTGGCTCTCTGCTCTCTTGGTATTTGTATGAATCTCTCCCCGCTGCTGGCAGGAAGGACATTGTGTTGGTGGCAGATTCATCTTCCACACACACACACAGAGAGACAGAGAGAGACAGATATATATGCTTAACGGTGGAGACCTCTTTCCATCTCTCCCTACCCTACTCTAAAGGCGTCCGCGTGCTTCCCAACCCAAACCGTTTGGGAAGACTTCTTGCACACACACAGAGAGAGACAGAGAGAGAGACAGAGAGAGAGAGACAGAGAGAGAGAGACAGAGAGAGAGAGACAGAGAGAGAGAGACAGAGAGAGAGAGACAGAGAGAGAGAGACAGAGAGAGAGAGACAGAGAGAGAGAGACAGAGAGAGAGAGACAGAGAGAGAGAGACAGAGAGAGAGAGACAGAGAGCGAGAGACAGAGAGCGAGAGACAGAGAGAGAGACAGAGAGAGAGACAGAGAGAGAGAGAGAGACAGAGAGACAGAGAGCGAGAGACAGAGAGCGAGAGACAGAGAGCGAGAGACAGAGAGAGAGACAGAGAGAGAGAGACAGAGAGAGAGAGACAGAGAGAGACAGAGAGAGACCCGGCTGTTCGAGCACAACACACACTTTTATTTTTTTCTAGAGGCAAGCCAAAGTTCAGAGCTGAAGTCTACGCCCCTTTGTCAGTGATTGGTCAACAGTAGGGATTCTGCAATAAAGTCTTTGTTGTCATTCAACGAGAGAGGACTCGTTTAAAAAAATACAAAACATTTTTCATTGAGTAACACCGCACCAAACATCTCAACAAATATGTCAACAGTAATGACAGAGTTATCTTAGATAAATGCTGACTATTTTGAGGAAGTGTATACAGGCCAGGTAGGGTATACCCTATATAGGGTATACAGTATGGCATCACAAAATGGACAAACTGTACTATTGCCGTTTTTGTTTATTGATTTATTTTCTTGTTTTTTTAAGGGCGTATTCGAGCACGCTCCCCCTGGCCGGGCTCAGCTCCCCCTGGCCGGGTTCAGCTCCCCCTGGCCGGGTTCAGCTAGGAGCCTCCAATGTCTCCAATGGCACCCAATAAGGCCCATGGGGCTCTGGTCTAAAGTAGTGCACTATATAGGGAATAGGGTTCTATATGGCTCTGGTCTAAAGTAGTGCACTATATAGAGAATAGGGTTCTATAGAGCTCTGGTCTAAAGTAGTGCACTATATAGGGAATAGAGTGCCATATGGGACACTGATCCTGTGTGCCGGGTCAACTGAACACAGAACTCAGCTGTTGCTGTAATCTGTTCTCCATATGAACTCTGTCTGTTCTAAAGAGGAGCAGGGGGGAGGCTGTCACAAGCTGTGGTTTCTAGAGATATGCCTGGCTCCAACAACAGGTCTGACACGTAAACGTGTTAAAACGCTGCGTCATTCTTGTACGAGTGTGTGTTTTGTGTTGTTTGCTTTTTTGTTACCGTGTTTGTGTAATGCGTTCAAGCAGGGTTCCTTACCCTCAGAATTTGGCCCTCTCCTCCCCACTAAACTCGCTCAACTCCTCAACTAACAAGTCTCTATTTCTATAGATGTTTTCAGTCTCTGGTGGCCAACATGGCTGACATGCTGATCCATGGGAATATACTGTACACGCTCTCTATTCAGCTTATATGCCCATTCTAATGTTGACCTTTTTAAACAGGCAAACAGCTGCTACAAAAACGACTCAAATAGTCATTTTTATTTCAGATCATTTATAAAAGTAAAGCAAATTATGAAAAAATGACGTATTTCTGTCAATTGATGGATTACGTCGCTGAATGAACGACTGGCCTAAATTGATGGCAACTCTTTTGTTGTGCCTCTACAGTTAAAGCTCAATGCTTCAAGGCTTGTTTATTTTATTTTTATTTATTTTCTCCTTTATTTAAAAAGGGAGGCCAGTTGAGAACAAGTTCTCTTTTATAACTGCGACCTGGCCAAGATAAAGCAAAGCAGTTCGACACAATACAACGACACAGAGTTACACATGGAGTAAAACAAACATACAGTCAATAATACAGTAGAAAAATAAGTCTATATACGATGTGAGCAAATGAGGTGAGATTAGGGAGGTAAAGACAAAAAAGGCCATGGTGGCAAAGTAAATACAATATAGCAAGTAAAACACTAGAATGGTAGATTTGCAGTGGAAGAACGTGCAAAGTGGAAATAAAAATAATGGGGAGCAAAATAAATAAATAAATACAGTAGGGGAAGAGGTAGATGTTTGGGCTAAATTATAGATGGGCTATGTACTTGTCTGTCTGTAATACTGACGACTGCTTATACCTGCTGCGTCATCCACAGGTGTGACAAATCAGTGATGCTCATGGTGGAGTGGCCGCTCCCTTTTCCTCTTCAATGTGAACATCTTAACACTTCGTCTCTTCACGTCGTCTATAAACGGTCAAACATCTTAACACTTCATCCATAAACGGTCAAACATCTTGGCACTTCATCTCTTCACGTCGTCTATAAACGGTCAAACATCTTGGCACGTCATCCATAAACGGTCAAACATCTTAACACTTCAGCTATAAACGGTCAAACATCTTGGCACTTCATCCATAAACGGTCAAACATCTTGGCACTTCATCCATAAACGGTCAAACATCTTGGCACTTCATCCATAAACGGTCAAACATCTTGGCGCTTCATCCATAAACGGTCAAACATCTTGGCACTTCATCTATAAACGGTCAAACATCTTGGCACTTCATCCATAAACGGTCAAACATCTTGGCACTTCATCCATAAACGGTCAAACATCTTGGCACTTCATCCATAAACGGTCAAACATCTTGGCACTTCATCCATAAACGGTCAAACATCTTGGCACTTCATCCATAAACGGTCAAACATCTTGGCACTTCATCCATAAACGGTCAAACATCTTGGCACTTCATCTATAAACGGTCAAACATCTTGGCACTTCATCTATAAACGGTCAAACATCTTGGCACTTCATCTATAAACGGTCAAACATCTTGGCACTTCATCCATAAACGGTCAAACATCTTGGCACTTCATCCATAAACGGTCAAACATCTTGGCACTTCATGTCATCCACAAATGGTCAACTTTCTTACTTTCCTGAAAACAAAGACTGGGATCCAGACGTGCAGTTTGCCCCCCTCCCCCGCTTATTAAATATTTCAGAAATGATTAATAATTTAACCCAGAGTAGATTGAGGTAATGGTTGATTCATTTTTAATATCGCTCCTCCGAATCTGTCAGTCATTGGGGAAAGGCCCAGTACCACTCAGCGAAGCTCTGTAATGCTGACCTAATGTCCTAATGTCTTGTCTCCGTGCTCATATAAAGGGACACATGGGATACATGGAGACAGACATACATGGGGACAGGGGCGTGATCTGATACAGTGAGAGACAAACCCATATCTCTATGGAGGGGCCATTCATTCAACCCATTAACTGTGAAGCCTGGAGCTGGAGAGAGGCTGTTTGCAGTTAGCTGCCTGCAGTAACAAGGGCTGGTCACTGGTCCACTGCTAAAACCACACTATCAAGGAATAATGTTGAACCATTCCTTAATCAGGAGGATAGAGTTGTGGTCGGATTTACCAAATGGAGGGCGAGGGAGAGCTCCGTACGCATCTCTGTGTGTGTGGAGTACAAGTGCTCTAGAATTGTTTTCCCTCTGGTTGCACATTTAACATGTTGATAGAGATACTGTTGCTATCAAGGAATAATGTTGAACCCTTCCTTAACAATGCTAACATCATGCCATCCACGTGTCTGACCATGGTGCTGTTCAACTAGCAGTGCCATAGAGGATGCTGGTGTGTGTTCATCTGATCAATTTCAAAAGCAGCCTGTCTTCCTATATTGCTAGAGGTCATCAGGGAAGTGGGTTTCCATCTCATTACTCTCACTAATCCAATTATAAGCGAGTACCAGTATGTCAAGCAAGGATGCCTTGAATGATGCTAGCTAGTCAATGGTCTCCTGGGGAGAGGAATGCTAACTGTGGTGTTTTCTGTCTCTCTCTCTCTCTCTGCAGGGTGGAGAGGTCTACAGACCAGGTGATCAAGCCGGTCAACGTGGAGGCCTTATCCAAGTGGGTGGGCAAGATCCCTGCGGACGTACTGAGAGACATGCCCGTCATCGCCCCCATGTTGTCCCGTCTGGGGTACGACCCCCACGCCAACCCTCCCAACTACGGCCGGCCAGACCCCAAGGTCCTTGACAACACCAGGAGGGTGAGTTGGGAAAATATGGACAGGGACACACGTCACCCCAAAACACAGTATCCTCTGAAGCAGAAAACAGATCTAAGGACTGTCTTTCTCTTTAATTAGATTACCTGTCCAATCAACGTCCTCTAGTTAAATTACCTGTCCAATCTCTGACTCTCATTTAAATGACCTGTCCAATCTCTGACTCTCATTTAAATGACCTGTCCAATCTCTGACTCTCATTTAAATTACCGGTGAATTAATTAATGTATTCAAACGAATGAATTCCCAGCATCTGTTTGAATTCAGTGATCATATCCAAATGAATCCATCCTCCACGTCTATCAGACGGACCTGTATCTGCACTTCTATTGTAAGTAATACGTTCTACATCGCTACACTCACTCACCTAGCCAGCCATCATTGGTGCTGGACGAGCACATGGCCATCTGTTTCTGGAGCAGAATGTTGTATTAATACTATTTCTACGAGGAGCCCTCTCTCAAGCCTCCTAGATGTCATATCTCTGATCCTGTGACACATATTCAATCTTTCGCAGTTATTTTTTGTTTCTCTGGTTCAGGATTTAAACTGATACATTCCAGTACTGTAGGCCCCAGAAGACCTTTGACCTGTGTGTGTTGAAAAGAGATCAGCTTTATTTGTTGTGTGATCTTAACGCGGCTTCGTGTAAACGTTCATCTGATTAGCATCTCTCCGTCGACAGGTTCGCATGTGATCTCTAATCCTCACCTCCACCCTGTTTGGCTTCAGTTCCAGGTTCTATACTGTCTTTTAAAATATAAATATTTGTACATCAGTGGAGGCTCCTCAGGAGGAAGGAGAGGAACATCCTCCTCAGTCATAAAAATACAAATTATTATTTTTAGATAAAACTATACTAAATATATTCACGCCACCAAATAATTGATTAAAAACACACTGTTTTGCAATGAAGTTCTACAGTAGCCTCAACAGCACTCTGTAGGGTAGCACCATGGTGTAGCCAGAGGACAGCTAGCTTCCGTCTTCCTCTTCAATACAGAACCTAGTAGCCTCAACTAGGTTCTCACCCCCTTCCATAGACTTACACAGTAATTATGACAACTTCCAATGGATGTCCTTCAGCCTGTCGGAGCTCTTGCAGCGTGAACTGACATGTTGTCCACCCAATCATAGGATCAGAGAATGAGTCTCGTACTCGTGCATACAGTGTGGTGAGTAGTTGACTCAAAGACAATAGTTGAACAGTTTTGAACAAATCAATTTCTTTAAAAATGAATGAGAAGTGAGAGAGCTAGTTAGCTATATTTCGTTGTATTTGTTGTTCACTAAGCTAGCTGGTTTAGCCTACTCAAGCACCCGGCTCAAACAGAGAGGGATGATATATGTTAGCTAGCTGGCTAAGGCTAACCAACAGAGAGGGATGATATGTTAGCTAGCTGGCTAAGGCTATCCAACAGAGAGGGATGATATGTTAGCTAGCTGGCTAAGGCTATCCAACAGAGAGGGATGATATGTTAGCTAGCTGGCGAAGGCTATCCAACAGAGAGGGATGATATGTTAGCTAGCTGGCTAAGTCTATCCAACAGAGAGGAATGATACGTTAGCTACAGTGCCTTGCGAAAGTATTCGGCCCCCTTGAACTTTGCGACCTTTTGCCACATTTCAGGCTTCAAACATAAAGATATAAAACTGTATTTTTTTTGTGAAGAATCAAAAACAAGTGGGACACAATCATGAAGTGGAACGACATTTATTGGATATTTCAAACTTTTTTAACAAATCAAAAACTGAAAAATTGGGCGTGCAAAATTATACAGCCCCCTTAAGTTAATACTTTGTAGCGCCACCTTTTGCTGCGATTACAGCTGTAAGTCGCTTGGGGTATGTCTCTATTAGTTTTGCACATCGAGAGACTGACATTTTTTCCCATTCCTCCTTGCAAAACAGCTCGAGCTCAGTGAGGTTTTGATGGAGAGCATTTGTGAACAGCAGTTTTCAGTTCTTTCCACAGATTCTCGATTGGATTCAGGTCTGGACTTTGACTTGGCCATTCTAACACCTGGATATGTTTATTTTTGAACCATTCCATTGTAGATTTTGCTTTATGTTTTGGATCATTGTCTTGTTGGAAGACAAATCTCTGTCCCAGTCTCAGGTCTTTTGCAGACTCCATCAGGTTTTCTTCCAGAATGGTCCTGTATTTGGCTCCATCCATCTTCCCATCAATTTTAACCATCTTCCCTGTCCCTGCTGAAGAAAAGCAGGCCCAAACCATGATGCTGCCACCACCATGTTTGACAGTGGGGATAATGTGTTCAGGGTGATGAGCTGTGTTGCTTTTACGCCAAACATAACGTTTTGCATTGTTGCCAAAAAGTTCAATTTTGGTTTCATTTGACCAGAGCACCTTCTTCCACATGTTTGGTGTGTCCCAGGTGGCTTGTGGCAAACTTTAAACTACACTTTTTATGGATATCTTTAAGAAATGGCTTTCTTCTTGCCACTTCCATAAAGGCCAGATTTGTGCAATATACGACTGATTGTTGTCCTATGGACAGAGTCTCCCACCTCAGCTGTAGATCTCTGCAGTTCATCCAGAGTGATCATGGGCCTCTTGGCTGCATCTCGGATCAGTCTTCTCTTTGTATGAGCTGAAAGTTTAGAGGGACGGTCAGGTCTTGGTAGATTTGCAGTGGTCTGATACTCCTTCCATTTCAATATTATCGCTTGCACAGTGCTCCTTGGGATGTTTAAAGCTTGGGAAATCTTTTTGTATCCAAATCCGACTTTAAACTTCTTCACAACAGTATCTCGGACCTGCCTGGTGTGTTCCTTGTTCTTCATGATGCTCTCTGCGCTTTTAACGGACCTCTGAGACTATCACAGTGCAGGTGCATTTATACGGAGACTTGATTACACACAGGTGGATTGTATTTATCATCATTAGTCATTTAGGTCAACATTGGATCATTCAGAGATTCTCACTGAACTTCTGGAGAGAGTTTGCTGCACTGAAAGTAAAGGGGCTGAATAATTTTGCACGCCCAATTTTTCAGTTTTTGATTTGTTAAACAAGAAAATATGTTGTTCCACTTCATGATTGTGTCCCACTTGTTGTTGATTCTTCACAAAAAAATACAGTTTTCTGTCTTTATGTTTGAAGCCTGAAGTGTGGCAAAAGGTCGCAAAGTTCAAGAGGGCCGAATACTTTCGCAAGGCACTGTAATGTTTGGAGGGAGATGCTTGGGGGAGGGATGTTTGGAGGGAGATGGGTGGGGAGGGTAGTTTGGGGGAGGGATGTTTGGAGGGAGATGGTTGGGGGGTTAGTTTTGGGGAGGGATTTTTTATTTTACCTTTATTTAACTTGGCAAGTCAGTTAAGATCAAATTCTTATTTTCAATGACGGCCCAGGGGCAGAACGACAGATTTGTACCTTGTCAGCTCGGGGGTTTGAACTTGCAACCTTCCGGTTACTAGTCCAACGCTCTAACCACTAGGCTACCCTAGTCGAGGGAGATGGGTTGGGGGGCTAGTTTGGGGGAGAGATGTTTGGAGGGAGATGGGTGGGGGGTAGTTTTGGGGAGGGATGTTTGGAGGGAGATGGGTGGGGGGGGGGTAGTTTTGGGGAGGGATGTTTGGAGGGAGGCAGATATATAGCAGACCACCTGGCTGTTAGAACGTTCTCATTCTCTGTATATTCAATTCATCTGGGGCCAATTCTTCTTCCTAAACATCTACCACACACACACACGCACACGCACACGCAGAGCTCTACAGTATAAACCTTCACCTTTTGCATGAGGCACTCTGTCATTTTGACTAATGGTGCAGATGAACTACCCTTCATTAACCTCGGCTGCAGCATCCCAAGCACCAGCCTCTTTATTCTGGTGCCCTAGTTTGGTGCCCTAGTTTGGTGCCCTAGTTTGGACCACAGCCCCTCCAGTGTATTTTTTTATTGATATTAAATGTTTTATTTTAACCTTTTATTTGCACTAGGCAAGTCAGTTTAAGAACAAATACTTATTTTTTTACAATGACGGCCTCCTGTGGGGACGGGGGCCTGGGATTAAAAATAAACAAACATACAGGACAAAACACACATCACGACAACAGAGACACAGCATGACAGCAACACACGACAACACAGCAAGGCAGCAACACACGACAACACAGCAAGGCAGCAACACACGACAACAACATGGTAGCAACACACGACAACACAGCAAGGCAGCAACACACGACAACAACATGGTAGCAACACACGACAACACAGCAAGGCAGCAACACACGACAACAACATGGTAGCAACACACGACAACAACATGGCAGCAACACACGACAACAACATGGTAGCAACACGCGACAACAACATGGCAGCAACACACGACAACAACATGGCAGCAACAAGCGACAACAACATGGCAGCAACACACGACAACAACATGGCAGCAACACGCGACAACAACATGGTAGCAACACATGACAACAACATGGAGGCAACACACAACAACATGGCAGCAACACATGACAACAACATGGTAGCAACACGCGACAACAACATGGTAGCAACACGCGACAACAACATGGTAGCAACACGCGGCAACAACATGGTAGCAACACGCGACAACACAGCATGGTAGCAACACACGACAACACAGCATGGTAGCAACACACGACAACAACATGGTAGAAACACGCGACAACAACATGGTAGCAACACGCGACAACAACATGGCAGCAAACACGGCAACAACATGGTAGCAACACACGGCAACAACATGGCAGCAACACACAACAACAACATGAGAGGAACACACGACAACAACATGGCAGCAACACACGAATACAACATGGTAGGAACACACGAATACAACATGGTAGGAACACACGACAACAACATGGTAGCAACACACGGCAACAACATGGTAGCAACACACGGCAACAACATGGTAGCAACACACGGCAACAACATGGTAGCAACACACGGCAACAACATGGTAGCAACACACGGCAACAACATGGTAGGAACACACGACAACATCATGGTAGGAACACACGACAACAACATGGCAGCAACACACGGCAACAACATGGTAGGAACTTACGACAACAACATGGCAGCAACACACGACAACAACATGGCAGCAACACACGACAACAACATGGTAGCAACACACGACAACAACATGGTAGCAACACACGACAACATGGTAGCAACACACGACAACAACATGGTAGCATCACACGACAACAACATGGTAGCAACACACGACAACAACATGGTAGCAACACACGACAACAACATGGCAGCAACACATGACAACAACATGGTAGCAGCAGCACAACATGGTAGCATCACATGACAACAAAATGGTAGCAGCAACACAACATGGTAGCAACACACGGCAACAACATGGTAGCAACACATGGCAACAACATGGTAGCAGCAGCACAACATGGTAGCAGCAGAACAACATGGTAGCAACACATGACAACAACATGGTAGCAGCAGCACAACATGGTAGCAACACATGACAACAACATGGTAGCTGCAGCACAACATGGTAGCAACACATGACAACAACATGGTAGCAGCAGCACAACATGGTAGCAACACATGACAACAACATGGTAGCAGCAACACAACATGGTAGCAACACATGGCAACAACATGGTAGCAACACATGACAACAACATGGCAGCAACACATGACAACAACATGGCAGCAACACATGACAACAACATGGCAGCAACATGGTAGCAACACATGACAACAACATGGTAGCAACACATGACAACAACATGGTAGCAACACATGACAACAACATGGTAGCAACACATGACAACAACATGGCAGCAACACACGACAACAACATGGTACGTTATTGGGCACAGACAACAGCACAAAGGGCAAGAAGGTAGCGAGAACAATACATTGCGCGAAGCAGCCACAAATGTCGGTCGCTAGCCGCAGCGGGCTGAAAAGAGGAGCGACCCCAGGGATGATCAACACCATTGTGCTACTTCTGGGGGAATTTCCAGTGGTGGGTGAACGCCTCGGTTAAAAGGGGAGGGATATGATGGAAAGGTTGATGGAGAGAGGGATGGAGAGAGGAGAAAGGGGGAGACAGAGAGAGAGGAGACAGAGAGAGAGGTCTCGAGAGCTTTGGATGAAATTGGACACAGTCACAAGTAATTTAACGTTTCACAAATTGAAGAGGGGGTGTTAATGATTGGTTCCAGGACTAACCCTCTGTCTCTTTGTCTCCACAAAAGTGTGTGTGTGTGTGTGTGCACAGACTGCAATTGTATATGTCAGCCTGTGTTTGTGCATTCATGTCATCATCGGTGACATGTGTAAAAGCCTGTGGGAGTGTGTTGACATGTTTTTGTTGGTGTCTCGGAGTGTGTGTGCATACACATTCCCTAGGCCCCGCTCTGTCTCTGGTCTCACCTATATGGTTATAGTTACCATCTCTCCCACACAATAGTGTGTGTGTGTGTGTGTGTGTTGGTAGAGCATGGTGCTTGCAACACCAGGGTTGTGGGTTCGATTCCCACCGGGGACCAGTACGAAAACGTATGCACTCACGACTGTAAGTCTCTCTGGATAAGAACATCTGCTAAATGACCCCCCCTCCCAACCCTCCTCTCCTCCCTCCCCTTCCTGCTCTCCTCTGTCTTTCCCCTCCTCCTCTTTCCCCTCCTCACTCTCCTCTTTCCCCTCCTCACTCTCCTCTTTCCCCTCCTCCCTCCCCTTCCTGCTCTCCTCTGTCTTTTCCCTCCTCCTCTTTCCCCTCCTCACTCTCCTCTTTCCCCTCCTTCCTCCCCTTCCTGCTCTCCTCTGTCTTTCCCCTCCTCCTCTTTCCCCTCCTCACTCTCCTCTTTCCCCTCCCCACTCTCCTCTTTCCCCTCCTCACTCTCCTCTTTCCCCTCCTCACTCTCCTCTTTCACCTCCTCACTCTCCTCTTTCCCCTCCCCACTCTCCTCTTTCCCCTCCCCACTCTCCTCTTTCCCCTCCTCACTCTCCTCTTTCCCCTCCCCACTCTCCTCTTTCCCCTCCCCACTCTCCTCTTTCCCCTCCCCACTCTCCTCTTTCCCCTCCCCACTCTCCTCTTTCACCTCCTCACTCTCCTCTTTCACCTCCTCACTCTCCTCTTTCCCCTCCCCACTCTCCTCTTTCCCCTCCCCACTCTCCTCTTTCCCCTCCTCACTCTCCTCTTTCACCTCCTCACTCTCCTCTTTCACCTCCTCACTCTCCTCTTTCACCTCCTCACTCTCCTCTTTCACCTCCTCACTCTCCTCTTTCCCCTCCCCACTCTCCTCTTTCCCCTCCCCACTCTCCTCTTTCCCCTTCTCACTCTCCTCTTTCCCCTCCCCACTCTCCTCTTTCCCTTCCCCACTCTCCTCTTTCCCCTCCCCACTCTCCTCTTTCACCTCCTCACTCTCCTCTTTCACCTCCTCACTCTCCTCAATGCTCTCTTGCTTTCCTCCCCTCCCTCTTTCCTCTCTTCCCTCGCCTCCTTTCCTCCCTCCCCCTCCTCCCTCTCCTCCCTCCCCCTCCTCCCTCTCCTCCTTCCTCTTCTGCTTTCCTCTCTTCCCTCCCTGCTCTCCTCTCTTCCCTCGCCTCCTTTCCTCCCTCCCCCTCCTCCATCTCCCCCCACCCCTCCCCGCTCTCCTCCCTCCCTGCTCTGCTACAGTACACTATGTGGATTAACCCCGTAGATCTGTTAGCTCAGACCTGTAGACAAGGGGTTACGCAGGAGAGAGGGGGGGGGGGGGCTGCTGCTGCTATCTGTTAGTGGGTGTTTTAGAGAAACATAACAGGTAGTTCAAGAGAGTGAAACTGTGTTATGTGTATCCTGGGTTACCTTGAGAACCATCCAGAAACGGTTCTCCTAGCTCTGTTCTTGTATCGGCGACGTGGGCGGTTCTCTGGCAACGTGTTGCCACGGTAACGGGACATAACTGCACAGCCTGATGTCTTTTTAAGAGAGATGTTGTCATCCCTCTCCTTAGCGACGCCTTGACGCCACCAGTGATCCTCCTCTTCCAAGAGGCTTTAGACAGACGCTCTTCACATTAAATACGCAGCAGTATAGGCTATAGTCACAGACAGACAGACAGACAGGCTATAGTCAGACAGACAGGCTGTAGTCACAGACAGACAGGCTATAGTCACAGACAGACAGACAGGCTGTAGTCACAGACAGACAGGCTATAGTCACAGACAGACAGACAGGCTGTAGTCACAGACAGAGAGACAGACAGACAGGCAGGCTATAGTCACAGACAGACAGGCAGGCTATAGTCACAGACAGACAAGCAGGTTGTAGTCACAGAGAGACAGGCAGGCTGTTGTCACAGACAGACAGACAGGCAGGCTGTAGTCACAGACAGACAGGCAGGCTATAGTCACAGACAGACAGGCAGGCTGTAGTCACAGACAGACAGGCAGGCTGTAGTCACAGACAGACAGGCAGGCTGTAGTCACAGACAGACAGGCAGGCTGTAGTCACAGACAGACAGGCAGGCTGTAGTCACAGACAGACAGGCAGGCTGTAGTCACAGACACACAGACAGGCAGGCTGTAGTCACAGACACACAGACAGACAGGCTGTAGTCACAGACAGACAGGCAGGCTATAGTCACAGACAGACAAGCAGGTTGTAGTCACAGACAGACAGGCAGGCTGTAGTCACAGACAGACAGACAGGCAGGCTGTAGTCACAGACAGACAGGCAGGCTGTAGTCACAGACAGACAGACAGACAGACAGACAGACAGACAGGCTGTAGTCACAGACAGACACTATACTTATTTTCCACCATAATTTGCAAATAAATTCATAAAAAATCCTACAATGTCATTTTCTGGATTTTTTTCCCTCATTTTGTCTGTCATAGTTGAAGTGTACCTATGAAGAGGCCTCTCATCTTTTTAAGTGGGAGAACTTGCACAATTGGTGGCTGACTAAATACTTTTTTGCCCCACTGTATATTAGATGTATGATGTACTATATTAGAAGTATGATGTTCTATATTAGAAGTATGATGTTCTATATTAGAAGTATGATGTTCTATATTAGAAGTATGATGTTCTATGTTAGAAGTATGATGTTCTATATTAGAAGTATGATGTTCTATATTAGAAGTATGATGTTCTATATTAGAAGTATGATGTTCTATATTAGAAGTATGATGTACTATATTAGAAGTATGATGTACTATATTAGAAGTATGATGTTATTAGAATTACTGTCAACCTACAATATTGCCATATCATTATAAATACAGTTTATGCGGGTTTTATACACATTTTCTGTAGAAATAGCCTCTAAAATATATGTAAACAAACCGTACATCTTTGGGGGAAAGCTGTGAACGGTATTGTATGATACAATATCAAAACTTGTTGCATTTACAACTTGTCTAAGTCCTATCATCGACTGATGTCAGTCAGTGTACAGGACTAGGTGACTGTTGAATCCATACCAAATCAAATGTATTTATATAGCCCTTCGTACATCAGCTCATATCTCAAAGTGCTGTACAGAAACCCAGCCTAAAACCCCATACAGCAAGCAATGCAGGTGTAGAAGCACGGTGGCTAGGAAAAACTCCCTAGAAAGGCCAAAACCTAGGAAGAAACCTAGAGAGGAACCAGGCTATGAGGGGTGGCCAGTCCTATTCTGGCTGTGCCGGGTGGAGAGGAACCAGGCTATGAGGGGTGGCCAGTCCTATTCTGGCTGTGCCGGGTGGAGATTATAACAGAACATGGCCAGAACAATGTTCATAAATGATAATAATGAAATAATAATAATCACAGTAGTTGTCGAGGGTGCAGCAAGTCAGCACCTCAGGAGTAAATGTCAGTTGGCTTTTCATAGCCGATCATTGAGAGTATCTCTACCACTCCTGCTGTCTCTAGAGTTAAAAACAGCAGGTCTGGGACAGGTAGCGCGTCCGGTGAACTGGAGCAACAGCACGGCCAGGTGGCCTGGGGACAGCAAGGAGTCATCATGCCAGGTAGTGCAGAGGCAATGTCCTAGGGCTCAGGTCCTCTGAGAGCGAGAAAGAAAGAGAGAATTAGAGAGAGCATACTTAAATTCACACAGGACACCGGATAAGACAGGAGAAGTACTCCAGATATAACAAACTGACCCTAGCCCCCCGACACATAAACTACTGCAGCATAAATACTGGAGGCTGAGACAGGAGGGGTCAGGAAACACTGTGGCCCCATCCGATAATACCCCCGGACAGGGCCAAACAGGAAGGATATAACCCCACCCACTTTGCCAAAGCACAGCCCCCACACCACTAGAGGGATATCTTCAACCACCAACTTACCATCCTGAGACAAGGCCGAGTATAGCCCACAAAGATCTCCGCCACGGCACAACCCAAGGGGGGGGCGCCAACCCAGACAGGAAGATCACGTCAGTGACTCAACCCACTCAAGTGATGCACCCCTCCTAGGGATGGCATGGAAGAGCACCAGTAAGCCAGTGACTCAGCCCCTGTAATAGGGTAAGAAGCAGAGAATCCCAGTGGAAAGAGGGGAACCGGCCAGGCAGAGACAGCAAGGGTGGTTCGTTGCTCCAGAGCCTTTCCGTTCACCTTCACACTCCTGGGCCAGACTACACTCAATCATATGACCCACTGAAGAGATGAGTCTTCACTAAAGACTTAAAGGTTGAGACCGAGTCTGCGTCTCTCACATGGGTAGGCAGACCATTCCATAAAAATGGAGCTCTATAGGAGAAAGCCCTGCCTCCAGCTGTTTGCTTAGAAATTATAGGGACAATTAGGAGGCCTGCGTCTTGTGTGTATGTACAGCAGGACCAAATCGGAAAGATTGGTAGGAGCAAGCCCATGTAATGTTTTGTAGGCTAGCAGTAAAACCTTCAAATCAGCCCTTGCTTTGACAGGAAGCCAGTGTAGGGAGGCTAGCACTGGAGTAATATGATCACATTTTTTGGTTCTAGTCAGGATTCTAGCAGCCGTATTTAGCACTAACTGAAGTTTATTTAATGCTTTATAGCCGGAAAGTAGAGCATTGCAGTAGTCTAACCTAGAAGTGACAAAAGCATGGATAAATTTTTCTGCATAATTTTTGGACAGAAAGTTACGGATTTTTGCAATGTTACGTAGAATAAAAAAAAAGCTGTCCTTGAAACAGTCTTGATATGTTCGTCAAAAGAGAGATCAGGGTCCAGAGTAACGCCGAGGTCCTTCACAGTTTTATTTGAGACGACTGTACAATCATCAAGATTAATTGTCAGATTCAACAGAAGATCTCTTTGTTTCTTGGGACCTAGAACAAGCAGTGGGTTTACATTTACATTCCAGAAGAGTACAGGCCACCCCTCATAGCCTGGTTCCTCTCTAGGTTTCTAATCTCCACCCGGCACAGCCAGAAGAGGACAGGCCACCCCTCATAGCCTGGTTCCTCTCTAGGTTTCTAATCTCCACCCGGCACAGCCAGAAGAGGACTGGCCACCCCTCATAGCCTGGTTCCTCTCTAGGTTTCTAATCTCCACCCGGCACAGCCAGAAGAGGACTGGCCACCCCTCAGAGCCTGGTTCCTCTCTAGGTTTCTAATCTCCACCCGGCACAGCCAGAAGAGGACTGGCCACCCCTCATAGCCTGGTTCCTCTCTAGGTTTATAATCTCCACCCGGCACAGCCAGAAGAGGACTGGCCACCCCTCATAGCCTGGTTCCTCTCTAGGTTTCTAATCTCCACCCGGCACAGCCAGAAGAGGACTGGCCACCCCTCATAGCCTGGTTCCTCTCTAGGTTTCTAATCTCCACCCGGCACAGCCAGAAGAGGACTGGCCACCCCTCATAGCCTGGTTCCTCTCTAGGTTTCTTCCTAGGCTCTGGCCTTTCTAGGGTTTTTCCTAGCCACCGTGCTTCTACACCTGCATTGCTTGCTGTTTGGGGTTTTAGGCTGGGTTTCTGTACAGCACTTTAAGATATCAGCTGATGTACGAAGGGCTATATAAATACATTTGATTTAGAGTCACAGGACCAGGTGACTGTTGAATCCATACTGGTGGGTTTACATGTAGAGTTACAGGACCAGGTGACTGTTGAATCCATACTGGTGGGTTTACATGTAGAGTTACAGGACCAGGTGACTGTTGAATCCATACCGGTGGGTTTACAGGACCAGGTGACTGTTGAATCCATACTGGTGGGTTTACAGGACCAGGTGACTGTTGAATCCATACTGGTGGGTATGTAGAGTTACAGCCTCTTCCCCCCCCTCGGTTAATGTTGCATCTGGATGTTAACTGTCGCCATATGATGGAACCGGGCCACACGTGGAAATGCTCTCTTTCTTCCTGGGTCTTGAATACTTGCCCAGAGCCTCTAGGGGGGCAGCCCCATCCCAAATATTCACCCTCTGTTTCATATCAATGTCATATGCAAATGAGTAATTTACCACACAGGCCTGACATCATTCACTTTCAAATCACATTTTATTTGTCACATACACATGGTTAGCAGATGTTAATGCGAGTGTAGCAAAATGCTTGTGCTTCTAGTTCCGACAATGCAGTAATAACCAACGAGTAATATAACCTAACAATTTCACAACAACTACCTTATACACACAAGTGTAAAGGAATGAATAAGTATATGTATATAAAAATATATAAATGAGTGATGGTACAGAACGGCATAGGCAAAATGCAGTAGATGGTATCGAGTACAGTGTATACATATGAGATGAGTAATAATGTAGGGTATGTAAACATTATATAAAGTTGCATTGTTTAATGTGGCTTATGATACATTTTTTACATACATTTTTCCATTATTAAAGTGGCTGGAGTTGAGTCAGTGTGTTGGCAGCAGCCACTCAATGTTAGTGATGGCTGTTTAACAGTCTGAAGGCTTTGAGATAGAAACTTTGAACTGCACTGTGTGTTTCCAGGCAGTAGGACCTGCCATCATTCACTTTGAACTGGACTGTGTGTTTACAGGAAGCAGGGCCTGTCATCATTCACTTTGAACTGGACTGTGTGTTTACAGGAAGTAGCAACAGCGTGACTTTAGATCATTGGCACGTATTCACCAAAAGCCACAAAATATACCTGAATGGATGTCTGCAAATATGTCAACCACGGGAGTCCTCTTACATTTGGGAACTTTCCTATTGATCAAACAACCATGAAATGGTAGGCTCTCTCTCCCTCAGTTGTACACATAATCAACAACTAGTGTTAGCCAGAGCGAGATGTGCTCAAATTTAACGAGGGAGTGTTTAGATAAACCCTCTCAAACGTTTTCAGCTAGTTGGCCATCAAAATCGCCCTGATAAACGATGGAGGAATTAGTAGCCTGCTCGTCCTTCTGCAGCTCGCCTGGCAACGCATGCTGGTCCCGACCCACGTTTTGACAACTGAATGGGGGAACCTGCCTGCCCGCCCATTTCGATCGATGCCAAATACATATGATTGACAACTTGAGAGATGCTAACTGTGGATATTTTTTTTATTTTTTATTTTACCTTTATTTAACCAGGCAAGTCAGTTAAGAACAAATTCTTATTTTCAATGACGGCCTGGGAACAGTGGGTTAACTGCCTGTTCAGGGGCAGAACGACAGATTTGTACCTTGTCAGCTCGGGGGTTTGAACTCGCAACCTTCCGGTTACTAGTCCAACGCTCTAACCACTAGGCTACCCTGCACTGTCATTTGAAGTAGCTAGTTAGCAAAGAGATTCACATTACTTGCTAGCTAACGAAATGACACCTGCAGCATCTCTAGCTGTAGCCAACGGAAAACGACATGAGGGGGAAAAAAGTCATTCACTTACCAACTTCTCCTATGACATGACATCCTCCCAGCAGCTAACTAGCTAGCTAGCTAGCTAATGTTAGGCTCCCATGTTTTTAGCTAAATAAATAGCTAGTTCCATAAATAGATACGCTAGCCCAGGGGTGTCAAACTCAATCAGCGGGCAGGCTCCTAAATGTAACTTCTGGTCCCGTTCCACTACTAAATGTAACTTCTGGTCCCGTTCCATTCCTAAATGTAGCTTCTGGTCCCGTTCCACTCCTAAATGTAACTTCTGGTCTCGTTCCATTCCTAAATGTAACTTCTGGTCCCGTTCCACTCCTAAATGTAACTTCTGGTCCCGTTCCACTCCTAAATGTAACTTCTGGTCCCGTTCCACTCCTAAATGTAACTTCTGGTCCCGTTCCACTCCTAAATGTAACTTCTGGTCCCGTTCCACTCCTAAATGTAACTTCTGGTCCCGTTCCACTCCTAAATGTAACTTCTGGTCCCGTTCCACTCCTAAATGTAACTTCTGGTCCCGTTCCACTCCTAAATGTAACTTCTGGTCCCGTTCCTAAATGTAACTTCTGGTCCCGTTCCTAAATGTAACTTCTGGTCCCGTTCCTAAATGTAACTTCTGGTCCCGTTCCTAAATGTAACTTCTGGTCCCGTTCCTAAATGTAACTTCTGGTCCCGTTCCTAAATGTAACTTCTGGTCCCGTTCCTAAATGTAACTTCTGGTCCCGTTCCTAAATGTAACTTCTGGTCCCGTTCCTAAATGTAACTTCTGGTCCCGTTCCTAAATGTAACTTCTGGTCCCGTTCCTAAATGTAACTTCTGGTCCCGTTCCTAAATGTAACTTCTGGTCCCGTTCCTAAATGTAACTTCTGGTCCCGTTCCTAAATGTAACTTCTGGTCCCGTTCCTAAATGTAACTTCTGGTCCCGTTCCTAAATGTAACTTCTGGTCCCGTTCCTAAATGTAACTTCTGGTCCCGTTCCTAAATGTAACTTCTGGTCCCGTTCCTAAATGTAACTTCTGGTCCCGTTCCTAAATGTAACTTCTGGTCCCGTTCCTAAATGTAACTTCTGGTCCCGTTCCTAAATGTAACTTCTGGTCCCGTTCCTAAATGTAACTTCTGGTCCCGTTCCTAAATGTAACTTCTGGTCCCGTTCCTAAATGTAACTTCTGGTCCCGTTCCTAAATGTAACTTCTGGTCCCGTTCCTAAATGTAACTTCTGGTCCCGTTCCTAAATGTAACTTCTGGTCCCGTTCCTAAATGTAACTTCTGGTCCCGTTCCTAAATGTAACTTCTGGTCCCGTTCCTAAATGTAACTTCTGGTCCCGTTCCATTCCTAAATGTAACTTCTGGTCTCGTTCCATTCCTAAATGTAACTTCTGGTCCCGTTCCATTCTTAAATGTAACTTCTGGTCCCGTTCCATTCTTAAATGTAACTTCTGGTCTCGTTCCATTCTTAAATGTAACTTCTGGTTCCGTTCCACTCCTAAATGTAACTTCTGGTTCCGTTCCTAAATGTAACTTCTGGTCCCGTTCCATTCCTAAATGTAACTTCTGGTTCCGTTCCTAAATGTAACTTCTGGTCCCGTTCCATTCCTAAATGTAACTTCTGGTCCCGTTCCACTCCTAAATGTAACTTCTGGTCCCGTTCCACTCCTAAATGTAACTTCTGGTCCCGTTCCACTCCTAAATGTAACTTCTGGTCCCGTTCCACTCCTAAATGTAACTTCTGGTCCCGTTCCATTCCTAAATGTAACTTCTGGTCCCGTTCCATTCCTAATTGTAACTTCTGGTCCCGTTCCATTCCTAATTGTAACTTCTGGTCCCGTTCCTAAATGTAACTTCTGGTCCCGTTCCTAAATGTAACTTCTGGTCCCGTTCCTAAATGTAACTTCTGGTCCCGTTCCACTCCTAAATGTAACTTCTGGTCCCGTTCCACTCCTAAATGTAACTTCTGGTCCCGTTCCATTCCTAAATGTAACTTCTGGTTCCGTTCCTAAATGTAACTTCTGGTCCCGTTCCATTCCTAAATGTAACTTCTGGTCCCGTTCCATTCCTAAATGTAAATGACTGACTCCTGGATGAGCTCCAAAGAATACAATCAATATATTTTAAGTGGCTTTGCATGGTCTCTGATCCATGATGACAAAGAGATCCATATGTTCTCTGCTCTCCCCGCCCGCTCCAAAGCAACACTGAGAAGACCACAATGATGAGGTTGAGAATGAATGGAGAGAAACCTTATGAACCTATGGTGTCCAGTTGTCAATACACAGAGACCCATTTGGTGATTGGAACCGTCGGTGCAGCCGGAAACGATTCAAAGCAACGCTTCTGACCACAGAACACCAGATGTCCATTTTCTGTTAATTTCCTGACTATTCTACATGTTCAATCGCCAGCGTTCGTCAACGTTTTTTGTGGAGTTTTTGTCAGAGCTGGTTTGCATCAGGGTTTCATGTGTAAATAGTTCACTTCAGAGCTATATCTCAGCCCTTGGTTACTGGCCTCAGGGTAAATATCTCAGCCCTTGGTTACTGGCCTCAGGGTAAATATCTCAGCCCTTGGTTACTGGCCTCAGGGTAAATATCTCAGCCCTTGGTTACTGGCCTCAGGGTAAATATCTCAGCCCTTGGTTACTGGCCTCAGGGTAAATATCTCAGCCCTTGGTTACTGGCCTCAGGGTAAATATCTCAGCCCTTGGTTACTGGCCTCAGGGTAAATATCTCAGCCCTTGGTTACTGGCCTCAGGGTAAATATCTCAGCCCTTGGTTACTGGCCTCTGGGTAAATATCTCAGCCCTTGGTTACTGGCCTCAGGATAAATATCTCAGCCCATGGTTACTGGCCTCAGGGTAAATATCTCAGCCCTTGGTTACTGGCCTCTGGGTAAATATCTCAGCTCTTGGTTACTGGCCTCAGGGTCAATATCTCAGCCCTTGGTTACTGGCCTCAGGGTAAATATTTCAGCCCTTGGTTACTGGCTCCAGGGTAAATATCTCAGCCCTTGGTTACTGGCCTCAGGGTAAATATCTCAGCCCTTGGTTACTGGCTCCAGGGTAAATATCTCAGCCCTTGGTTACTGGCCCCAGGGTAAATATCTCAGCCCTTGGTTACTGGCCTCAGGGTAAATATCTCAGCCCTTGGTTACTGGCCTCAGGGTAAATATCTCAGCCCTTGGTTACTGGCTCCAGGGTAAATATCTCAGCCCTTGGTTACTGGCCCCAGGGTAAATATCTCAGCCCTTGGTTACTGGCCCCAGGGTAAATATCTCAGCCCTTGGTTACTGGCCTCAGGGTAAATATCTCAGCCCTTGGTTACTGGCCCCAGGGTAAATATCTCAGCCCTTGGTTACTGGCTCCAGGGTAAATATCTCAGCCCTTGGTTACTGGCTCCAGGGTAAATATCTCAGCCCTTGGTTACTGGCTCCAGGGTAAATATCTCAGCCCTTGGTTACTGGCTCCAGGGTAAATATCTCAGCCCTTGGTTACTGGCCTCAGGGTAAATATCTCAGCCCTTGGTTACTGGCCCCAGGGTAAATATCTCAGCCCTTGGTTACTGGCCTCAGGATAAATATCTCAGCCCATGGTTACTGGCCTCAGGGTAAATATCTCAGCCCTTGGTTACTGGCCTCTGGGTCAATATCTCAGCCCTTGGTTACTGGCCTCAGGGTAAATATCTCAGCCCTTGGTTTCTGGCTCCAGGGTAAATATCTCAGCCCTTGGTTACTGGCCTCAGGGTAAATATCTCAGCCCTTGGTTACTGGCTCCAGGGTAAATATCTCAGCCCTTGGTTACTGGCCTCAGGGTAAATATCTCAGCCCTTGGTTACTGGCCCCAGGGTAAATATCTCAGTCCTTGGTTACTGGCTCCAGGGTAAATATCTCAGCCCTTGGTTACTGGCCTCAGGGTAAATATCTCAGCCCTTGGTTACTGGCTCCAGGGTAAATATCTCAGTCCTTGGTTACTGGCCTCAGGGTAAATATCTCAGCCCTTGGTTACTGGCCTCAGGGTAAATATCTCAGCCCTTGGTTACTGGCCTCAGGGTAAATATCTCAGTCCTTGGTTACTGGCCTCAGGGTAAATATCTCAGCCCTTGGTTACTGGCCCCAGGGTAAATATCTCAGCCCTTGGTTACTGGCCTCAGGGTAAATATCTCAGCCCATGGTTACTGGCCTCAGGGTAAATATCTCAGTCCTTGGTTACTGGCCTCAGGGTAAATATCTCAGCCCTTGGTTACTGGCCTCAGGGTAAATATCTCAGCCCTTGGTTACTGGCCCCAGGGTAAATATCTCAGCCCTTGGTTACTGGCCTCAAGGTAAATATCTCAGCCCTTGGTTACTGGCCCCAGGGTAAATATCTCAGCCCTTGGTTACTGGCCTCAGGGTAAATATCTCAGTCCTTGGTTACTGGCCTCAGGGTAAATATCTCAGCCCTTGGTTACTGGCCCCAGGGTAAATATCTCAGCCCTTGGTTACTGGCCTCAGGGTAAATATCTCAGCCCATGGTTACTGGCCTCAGGGTAAATATCTCAGCCCATGGTTACTGGCCTCAGGGTAAATATCTCAGTCCTTGGTTACTGGCCTCAGGGTAAATATCTCAGCCCTTGGTTACTGGCCTCAGGGTAAATATCTCAGCCCGTGGTTACTGGCCTCAGGGTAAATATCTCAGCCCTTGGTTACTGGCCTCAGGGTAAATATCTCAGCCCTTGGTTACTGGCCTCAGGGTAAATATCTCAGCCCTTGGTTACTGGCCTCAGGGTAAATATCTCAGCCCTTGGTTACTGGCCTCAGGGTAAATATCTCAGCCCTTGGTTACTGGCCCCAGGGTAAATATCTCAGCCCTTGGTTACTGGCCTCTGGGTAAATATCTCAGTCCTTGGTTACTGGCCTCAGGGTAAATATCTCAGCCCTTGGTTACTGGCCTCAGGGTAAATATCTCAGCCCTTGGTTACTGGCCTCAGGGTAAATATCTCAGCCCTTGGTTACTGGCCTCAGGGTAAATATCTCAGCCCTTGGTTACTGGCCTCAGGGTAAATATCTCAGCCCTTGGTTACTGGCCTCAGGGTAAATATCTCAGCCCTTGGTTACTGGCCTCAGGGTAAATATCTCAGCCCTTGGTTACTGGCCCCAGGGTAAATATCTCAGCCCTTGGTTACTGGCCTCTGGGTAAATATATCAGCCCTTGGTTACTGGCCTCAGGGTAAATATCTCAGCCCTTGGTTACTGGCCTCAGGGTAAATATCTCAGCCCTTGGTTACTGGCCTCAGGGTAAATATCTCAGCCCTTGGTTACTGGCCTCAGGGTAAATATCTCAGCCCTTGGTTACTGGCCTCAGGGTAAATATCTCAGCCCTTGGTTACTGGCCTCAGGGTAAATATCTCAGCCCTTGGTTACTGGCCTCAGGGTAAATATCTCAGCCCTTGGTTACTGGCCTCAGGGTAAATATCTCAGTCCTTGGTTACTGGCCTCAGGGTAAATATCTCAGCCCTTGGTTACTGGCCTCAGGGTAAATATCTCAGCCCTTGGTTACTGGCCTCAGGGTAAATATCTCAGCCCTTGGTTACTGGCCTCAGGGTAAATATCTCAGCCCTTGGTTACTGGCCTCAGGGTAAATATCTCAGCCCTTGGTTACTGGCCTCAGGGTAAATATCTCAGCCCTTGGTTACTGGCCTCTGGGTAAATATCTCAGTCCTTGGTTACTGGCCTCAGGGTAAAGTCAGCGGTTGGATTTTCCTCTTTTTCCTCATCACTTCTCAGGAATGATAACTAGAGTTTGATGAAATCGCCTGGGTTGTGTGGGAGGGGGGAGGGAAGAGGAGGAGGGAAGAGAGAGAGGGAGGGGGGAGGGAAGGAGAGAGAGGGAGAGAGGGAGGGGGGAGGGAAGGGGAAGAGGGAGGGAGAGAGAGAGAGAGGGAGGGGGAGGGAAGGGGAAGAGGGAGGGGGAGAGAGGGGGAGGGAGAGGGGAAGGGGGGAGGAGGGAGGGAGAGGGGGAGGGGGGAGGGACGGGAGAGAGAGAGATAGAGAGGGAGGGAGAGGGACGGGAGAGAGAGAGGGACGGGGAGGGAAGGAGAGAGAGAGAAGGGGAGGGAAGGAGAGAGAGAGAGAGATGTTCCACCGTGGCACAGCCTCACCCAGGGTACAGTTCCAGGATATATCCCAAATGGCAACCTATTCCCTATATAGGGGTGCTATTTGGGCATTACCAGGCACCAACTAAGACAGTCAAGCAGCCACACCCACAGGGAGCCTAAGGGCAGGGCAACACCAGGCGGCTCCAGCCTCGTGGCTGGCTCAGAGAAATCCATCCAGCAGGTTGGTGCCAAGCCTGTGGTGGTTTGAGAAGTAGAGCTCTTCTGTGACTCTCCCTGAAGTATGACCTCTCCTCTCAGAGCATCCTGGTCACAGCCTGACGCAGGGTTCTGTTAAGTACAGTAACACACACACACCTCCCTGGTGTTAGGTACAGTAACACACCTCCCTGGTGTTAGGTACAGTAACACACCTCCCTGGTGTTAGGTACAGTAACACACCTCCCTGGTGTTAGGTACAGTAACACACCTCCCTGGTGTTAGGTACAGTAACACACCAGAACATATGGAAAAGCAGACAGTGTTGTGTTCTAGTTTGGAACCATGTTCATAAGAGTTTGTTAACGCTCCCTGTCTGTCGTGTCTAGCTACTCAGAACTACCTCCTCTCTGTCTGTCGTGTCTAGCTACTCAGAACTACCTCCTCTCTGTCTGTCGTGTCTAGCTACTCATAACTACCTCCTCTCTGTCTGTTGTGTCTAGCTACTCAGAACTACCTCCTCTCTGTCTGTCGTGTCTAGCTACTCAGAACTACCTCCTCTGTCTGTCATGTCTAGTTACTCAGAACTACCTCCTCTGTCTGTCATGTCTAGCTACTCAGAACTACCTCCTCTGTCTGTCATGTCTAGATACTCAGAACTACTTCCGCTCTGTCGTGTCTAGCTACTCAGAACTACCTCCTCTCTGTCTGTCGTGTCTAGCTAATCAGAACTACCTCCTCTGTCTGTCGTGTCTAGCTACTCAGAACTACCTCCTCTCTGTCTGTCGTGTCTAGCTACTCAGAACTACCTCCTCTCTGTCTGTCGTGTCTAGCTACTCAGAACTACCTCCTCTCTGTCTGTCGTGTCTAGCTACTCAGAACTACCTCATGTCTGTCTGTCGTGTCTAGCTACTCAGAACTACCTCATGTCTGTCTGTCGTGTCTAGCTACTCAGAACTACCTCATGTCTGTCTGTCGTGTGTAGCTACTCAGAACTACCTCATGTCTGTCTGTCGTGTCTAGCTACTCAGAACTACCTCATGTCTGTCTGTCGTGTCTAGCTACTCAGAACCCTCTCATGTCTGTCGTGTCTAGCTACTCAGAACTACCTCCTCTCTGTCTGTCGTGTCTAGCTACTCAGAACTACCTCCTCTGTCTGTCATGTCTAGCTACTCAGAACTACCTCCTCTGTCTGTCATGTCTAGATACTCAGAACTACTTCCGCTCTGTCGTGTCTAGCTACTCAGAACTACCTCCTCCCTGTCTGTCGTGTCTAGCTAATCAGAACTACCTCCTCTCTGTTTGTCGTGTCTCGCTACTCAGAACTACCTCCTCTCTGTCTGTCGTGTCTAGCTACTCAGAACTACCTCCTCTCTGTATGTCGTGTCTAGCTACTCAGAACTACCTCCTCTCTGTCTGTCGTGTCTAGCTACTCAGAACTACCTCATGTCTGTCTGTCGTGTCTAGCTACCCAGAACTACCTCATGTCTGTCTGTCGTGTCTAGCTACTCAGAACTACCTCATGTCTGTCTGTCGTGTCTAGCTACTCAGAACTACCTCATGTCTGTCTGTCATGTCTAGCTACTCAGAACTACCTCCTCTCTGTCATGTCTAGCTACTCAGAACTACCTCCTGTCCGTCGTGTCTAGCTACTCAGAACTACCTCATCTCTGTCATGTCTAGCTACTCAGAACTACCTCATGTCTGTCTGTCGTGTCTAGCTACTCAGAACTACCTCATGTCTGTCTGTCGTGTCTAGCTACTCAGAACCCTCTCCTGTCTGTCGTGTCTAGCTACTCAGAACTACCTCCTCTCTGTCCGTCATGTCTAGATACTCAGAACTACCTCCTCTCTGTCTGTCATGTTTAGCTACTCAGAACTACCTCCTCTCTGTCATGTCTAGCTACTCAGAACTACCTCCTCTCTGTCATGTCTAGCTACTCAGAACTACCCCTCCTCTTCCTCTCACTGTATTTGGATGAAGAAGTGATAAGAATCCTTCGTCTCCTGGGCCATGAGTTTATCTAGACAGGAGAGTCTTCATCTCCTGGGCCAGGAGTTTATCTAGACAGGAGAGTCTTCATCTCCTGGGCTAGTTGTTTATCTAAGACAGGAGAGTCTTCATCTCCTGGGCTAGTTGTTTATCTAGACAGGAGAGTCTTCATCTCCTGGGCCAGGAGTGTAATCTAAGACAGGAGAGTCTTCATCTCCTGGGCCAGGAGTTTATCTAGGACAGGAGAGTCTTCATCTCCTGGGCCAGGAGTTTATCTAGGACAGGAGAGTCTTCATCTCCTGGGCCAGGAGTTTATCTAGACAGGAGAGTCTTCATCTCCTGGGCCAGGAGTTTATCTAGACAGTAGAGTCTTCATCTCCTGGGCCAGGAGTTTATCTAGACAGGAGAGTCTTCATCTCCTGGGCCAGGAGTTTATCTAGACAGGAGAGTCTTCATCTCCTGGGCCAGGAGTTTATCTAAGACAGGAGAGTCTTCATCTTAGAATGAGGCCGTGCGACCAGCCGAGACATAGCAATGCACACACACACACTGCAAAGCCAGTAGTGAAAGCCAGGATATGAGGTCACTCTGACCCTGTTTAAGGACACTGACCCTCCTTTCCTCTCTTCCCTTATCCCCTCCCTTCTCCCCTTCTCCCCTCCTCTCTCTCCTCTCTCCCCTTCTCCCCTCCTCTCTCTCCTTCTCTCCATATCTCTCTCCCTCCTCTCTCTCTTCTTATCGGCATCCTCTCTCTCTGATGTTGTCCGTCTGTGGACACGGTACTTTGAAATGCTCCGTCAGCCAGATGTCAACATGTTGGCTGCTTCCTACTGTATGTGAACAGGATAACCGTAACCCATTCATGCCCTGCTCTCCCTCCACCTCTCCCTCTCTCTGTGGCTCTGTCACTCTTATGCTCTCCCTCCATCTCCCCCTCTCTCTGTGGCTCTGTCACTCTCCTCCACTCTCTGTAGTCTGTCTCTCTGTATACTGTCTGTCTGTCTTTCTCTAGTCTGTCTGCCTCTTTCTCTTCCCCCTGCCTTTGCTGTTCTGGGCTTCGGTGCTGGCCAACTCCTCGCCGCACTCTTTTCTCTCTCGCTTCTCTTCCTCTCTCTTGTCTCTCTCTCTTCTCTTGCTCTCCTTCTCTTCTCTTCTCTCGCTCTCTCTTCTCTTCCTCTCTCTCTCTTGTCTCTCTATTGTCATCTCTGAATACTGTGCCAAGTCCCCAGTTAAACACTCTCCCCATCGTTGAGACGGGGGGAAGGACTTACTTACATGTGTACTGAATACTGAGCTTCTAAGTCACTAACATGCCAAGACCTGTCTCAGAAGACTGTCAATGTTTCCTGAGCCAGACCTGTCGCAGGAGGCTGTCACTGTTTCCTTAGCAAGACCTGTCTCAAGAGACACTCAATGTGTCCTGAACCAGACCTGTCTCAGGAGGCTGTCAATGTGTCCTTAGCAAGACCTGTCTCAAGAGACACTCAATGTGTCCTGAACCAGACCTGTCGAAGGAGGCTGTCAATGTGTCCTGAGCCATGGAAAAAAACACAATCAGAACAGCAGTGTTAAAGCTACCCTGCTCTTAGCTTATCCTGCTGGACTTAGTGAGAGGAAGTGGACACATTGATACATTGACGCTAGAGCCGAGGCTGCGTTATAACTGATTGCAAGATAACAGGAGAACGTTTGAATCACGTGGAGTCGAATCATCTTAGGTAAAGAGGAAATTCGGCAACTCTTGGAGAACGGTGGAAGTTGATGAAAATGCTTCTTTGTGGTTTAAAGTCAAAACCAACATGTTTCAGCCCTTCGGTTTCATCAGGGTTTTAAGTCACATAATATTTAGTTTTGGTTTGCACTAGATCTGTAGTTGGATAGAGATTGAAGGTCTGGAGATCTGAATCTTCTGCCCATGTGTTCCTTTACATAACTTACCTCTGAACCCAGTCCTTTGTGTTCCCAGGCCTTTAAATGTTACCTAGCCTCTAAACCCAGGCCTTTAAATGTTACCTAGCCTCTAAACCCAGGCCTTTAAATGTTACCTAGCCTCTAAACCCAGTCCTTTGTGTTCCCAGGCCTTTAAATGTTACATAGCCTCTAAACCCAGGCCTTTAAATGTTACCTAGCCTCTAAACCCAGTCCTTGGTGTTCCCAGGCCTTTAAATGTTACATAGCCTCTAAACCCAGTCCTTTGTGTTCCCAGGCCTTTAAATGTTACCTAGCCTCTAAACCCAGTCCTTTTTTTCTCCAGGTCTTTAAAGGTGAATTTCAGCTACCTGAGTTTCTAAGAGAACAATCTCAGGTACAGTAACTATTCTGCCTGTAGTTATGTTCTGCAGCTATCTATATTAGTGGCAAAATGGTGGCCGCTGTTCATTGGAAATCTGGTTACAATTTTACATCTGCTTTTTCCATGAATTTCTCGTCTCGTTTTTTGTTGTTGTTGGTCATGATGACATGCTGTCTATGACCTAAGTTTTTCTGTCTGTTGTACTGTAGTCTAGACTGTTGTTCTCCGGTCTCATTTCTCACCTTTTGTGTTCGTGTTTTTAGGAACACTTCCTCTGACATTCAGCGGTTTGTGAGCTATAACCACATTGTCTGTCTCCTGTTGGTCCTTTTTTTGATTTGTCACTGAACTGATGTGTTGTTTTTTGGGGGAAGAGTTCTACTGCCACCGTGCGACAGCAAGCACACACGACATGCTGCCAGCAACACAGCTTGTGAACACTGATTCTGGGAAGTGTTGTTGTTGTTGCGCAGAGCCATGATGAATTTGACTTCTTTCTACAGTTCATACTTTTTTGACACAAACGTTGATTTACAACACACAGTCCCATAATGCACCATCCCTCCTACTCCAGTCCCAGACCAGAGAATTCCCATAATGCCCATCTTCTCTCTCTAGCTTCAGAAGACTCCAGAGAAACCTACACCCCAGTTAGGGGAGAAGCAGATGAACCATCCTTCTTTTCCAGACCAGAGAATTCCCATAATGCCCACAAGTCTAACAAGTCTATCTTCTTCTTCTTCTCTCCAGCTTCAGAAGACTCCAGAGAAACCTAACCCGCCACAGGTGGGTAGCATAACCCAATTGAATCTTCAGTCCCAAATGGCACCATATTCCCTACCTGGGTCCTGATCTAAAGTGATGCACTACATAGAAAACAGGCCTTTTAGGGGGATACCCTTAATCGATCCAGCCCTCACCGTAGATACTTTACTTAAAATACTTTTTCCTAAACTTCTCCTTGAGTAAAACAAAAAATTGACCAGAAGAAAAGAGTGCCCCCTACTGGCCCTCCAACACCACTTCCAGCAGCATCTGGTCTCCCATACAGGGACCGACCCTGCTTAAAGCAAGCCAGCAGTGGGATGCAGGGTGGTATGCTGCTGGCATAGGGAATAGGGTTCCACGTGGGATGAATTCATAATCTTTCTGGTAGTTTCCATCTGATTTGTGAAATACATTGTCTGTCTGTGTGAGACTTCTAAACTCTGTGTTTTGTGTGTGTTTTAGAGCCAGACTAGGCAGCGATGGACAGAGGAAGATATCCAATAAACTCAGCATCATCTTTTGGGGACCTTCGTGCTCTTCCATGGACACGACTTGATATAACCGTTTTCATCACACACACGCACACACACACACACACACACACACACACACACACACACACACGTTGGCCTGTGTCAGTGGGGGACCGGACCACCTTGGCTTGGAGAACTCTTTTGGCCTTCGATGTTGTACTGTAAACTAATGATGTGTTTTGTCACTAAAATGGTGACCAGAAAATGTTGATGTTATGTTATGTTTCTTTCTTGTCTAGGGCTGCAAAATTCTGGCAAATTTCAAAAGATTCCTAGATTTTTTCCAGAAATCTCATTTGGAAGATTCCGGAGTTCAGCAAGAAATCTGTAATGCTACAACTAGGATTTCCTGAAAACTTTTTGAAATTTGAGGAAATGTTTGCAGAATTTTGCAACACTATTCTTGTCACACCATGCTCATCTGGATTTGTAGTTTTTATGATTTTCTTCTGGCTATATATATAAAAAAAAAAAAATCTGTGATTCTGTTGTAAGAAACTACAGTGGACTTTAAATGTAAATCTAAAAAAAAAAGTACAGTATTTATAGATGAAATGTAGCTTTTCGAAGATGCTATATCTATTTTAATGTTTCATTTTGTTTTTGTCATTTTGCCTTTTCTATCGTGCAATTCCATGGGTACTGTGATGTACAAGATCCTAGTTAAGTATTGACAGTGATAAAGATGGCATTTTGTAACGTGTTTTTTTTTTTTTTTTACGGAGATGGTATGATGAATTATGAAAGAGGGTGGTAGGTAATGGTCGTAAACCACGGCCATGAAGGGAGAAAAAACGAACAGGGTTTCAGCTGAGGAAGACAGGGGAGAAAATCCAAATTTGCCAACTTGACTGTTCCTCAGATTGAAAGTAGTCTATGGGTCAGGGGAGAATGGAATCCATATTTCAGTTTACTGTAAACAGCCACTACAAACGTCACCTAAACTTTAGCCCAGAGCTAGCTTGAACTCAATAATAACGTGATTGGTGCAACCGTGTTCATTCAAGCAGGGGGATGAGAAAGCACTCAGCGTCTCATCGTATCTTCTTCATAGAGCATGTAGTTATGGCTCTTGTCATGAATTAGTTCACTATAAAACAGAGGACAAAACATTAGGAACACCTTCCTAATATTGAGCTCTCGGGTCATGGACTTGAAAATGTTCCGCAGGGATGCTGGTCCATGCTGGCTGAAGGTCCATGCTGGTCCATGTTGGCTGAAGGTCCATGCTGGCTGAAGGTCCATGTTGGCTGAAGGTCCATGCTGGTCCATGTTGGCTGAAGGTCCATGCTGGTCCATGTTGGCTGAAGGTCCATGCTGGCTGAAGGTCCATGCTGGCTGAAGGTCCATGCTGGCAGAAGGTCCATGCTGGCAGAAGGTCCATGCTGGCAGAAGGTCCATGCTGGCAGAAGGTCCATGCTGGCAGAAGGTCCATGTTGGCTGAAGGTCCATGCTGGCTGAAGGTCCATGCTGGCTGAAGGTCCATGCTGGCTGAAGGTCCATGTTGGCTGAAGGTCCATGCTGGCTGAAGGTCCATGCTGGTCCATGCTGGCTGAAGGTCCATGCTGGCTGAAGGTCCATGCTGGCTGAAGGTCCATTCTTGATCCACAGAGGAAACTGTTGAGTGTGAAAAACCCAGCAGCGTTGCAGTTCTTGACACACTCAAAACCGGTGCGCCACCAGGCACCTACTACCGTACCCCGTTGAAACCCGGTGCGCCACCAGGCACCTACTACCATACCCTGTTGAAACCCGGTGCGCCACCAGGCACCTACTACCGTACCCTGTTGAAACCCGGTGCGCCACCAGGCACCTACTACCGTACCCCGTTTCAAAGACGCTTAAAAATGTTGTCTTGCCCCATTCACCCTCTGAATGGCACACACATAAACAATCCATGTCTCAAGACTTAAAAATCCTTTGTTAACCCCGTCTCCTCCCCCTTTCATCTACACTGAAGTGGATTTAACAGGTGACATCAATAAGGGTTCATAGACTGACCAGGTGATTGTCATGGAAAGAGAAGGCGTTCTTAATGTTTTGTACGGTCAGTGTAATATATATATATATATATATATGGAACGGGGTGCTGGTTGGGACGTAACCTGAATGTTGAAAATGAGTTACAATGAGCCGCCTCCAGTAATTAAAATCTTTTAATAATAAGGAACAATGTTTTTAATTTTTTTTTTATAGTAATACATTACATTCAATGCAAACGATGCATCCGTTTTACACACAATACACTCTGCAATTCAAACGTTGGGCTTTTTTTCAAAACATCATTTTTAAATTAAATTGTATTTTCTAATTCATCAGAAGTGAGAGAACACAAGTCAACTAGGTGTGACAAAATGTTCCACACGTTGAGTTATATATCTCTAAAAACAAGGTCAAAAAAGAAACCCATTAAAATCCACTATACAGTGGGGCAAAAAAAGTATTTAGTCAGCCACCAATTGTGCAAGTTCTCCCACTTAAAAAGATGAGAGAGGCCTGTAATTTTCATCATAGGTACACTTCAACTATGACAGACAAAATGAGGAATAAATTCATTAAAAATCCTACAATGTGATTTTCTGGAGAAAAAAAATATCATTTTGTGTGTCATAGTTGAAGTGTACCTATGATGAAAATTACAGGCCTCTCTCATCTTTTTAAGTGGGAGAACTTACACAATTGGTGGCTGACTAAATACGTTTTTTGCCCCACTGTATGTCCTGATATACTGTCCTCATTAGAAATATTGGACTTTTTTATTTTTGTTATATTTAATTTACATCTTTACTAGACTTCAGAGATTCTCAAAACAACAGAAATTGCACAGTAGTTATATTTAAACTTCTTGTTTAAAACATTTTTACACCTAGTAAACAGTCTGAGATACGGTATGAAAATGCACATCATCTTACCACAGACGGGGATGTTTCCAGTCTTTGGTACTCATTATCTTGATTGGAAGAAATCTAGCCTGGTTCAACCAGACTGAAACACTGTGCTCACCATTGTAACAATGGTGAAACATCACAGAATCAGTTTTGGATTCCAGGCTACTAAACTTTCCCCCTCCACACTTCAATCAGAAACTACCACATGTAGTGCTAGAGGTGTCACTACAGTCCCTGGTTCGATTCCAGGCTGTATCACAACCGGCTGTGATTGAGAGTCTCATACGGCGGCGCACAATTGTCCCAGCGTCGTCCGGGTTAGAGTTCGGCCGTCATTGTCAATAATTTGTTCTTAACTGACTTGCCTTGTTAAATAAAGGTTACATTTTTTTTTTAAACTTAAACCATGAGAGATATCTAATTTAACCATGAGTGTTCAAAAAGAACCCTATTCTCTTCATCAGTGGTTCTCAACCAGGGATACTTGGCCTGTCCACAGAGTGTACTTGTGAAGACTCATGAGCCTGTAGGCTTCCTGATATAAAGGTGGTACTCTGGGCAGAACCAAATGTACTTGGTGGTACAGTAATGGAAAACTTTTTGAGAACCACTGCCCAGGGCCCTTGTCAAGAGTAGTGCACTATATATAGGGAATAGGGTTCTATAGGGCCATGGTATAAAGTAGTGCACTATATAGGGAATAGGGTTCTATAGGGCCCTTGTCAAGAGTAGTGCACTCTATATAGGGAATAGGGTTCTATAGGACCCTGGTCTAAAATAGTGCACTATATATAGGGGATAGGGTTCTATAGGGCCCTGGTCTAAAGTAGTGCCCTATATATAGGGAATAGGGTTCTATAGGGTTCTGGTCTAAAGTAGTGCACTATATATAGGGAATAGGGTTCTATAGGGCTCTGGTCTAAAGTAGTGCACTATATATAGGGAATAGGGTTCTATAGGACCCTGGTCTAAAATAGTGCACTATATATAGGGAATAGGGTTCTATAGGGCCCTGGTCTAAAGTAGTGCACTATATATAGGGAATAGGGTTCTATAGGACCCTGGTCTAAAATAGTGCACTATATATAGGGAATAGGGTTCTATAGGGCCCTGGTCTAAAGTAGTGCACTATACAGGGAATAGGGTGCCATTTGGGAGCATTCCACTACAACACCTTCCTTCCAACTATTGGCCTGTGATGTGTACTCTCCATACTGAAACGCTGATTTCTCCACAACCTCTCAGGATTGAGGAAGACTGGGCAGTGTGATCACAGGGTCTTCTATGGACCCCATCACTCCATGGCAGCCATTTTGGTAGTAAGAGGGCAGGTTATTATTGGGAGCCAACTGTAAGGATGTACAGTTGAAGTCGGAAGTTTACATACACCTTAGCCAAATGCATTTAAACAGTTGCAGTTTCACACAATTTCCTGACATTTAATCTGAGTAAAAAATTCCTTGTCTTAGGTCAGTTAGGATCATAACTTTATTTTAAGAATGTGAAATGTCAGAATAATAGTAGAGAATGATTTATTTCAGCTTTTATTTCTTTCATCACATTCCCAGTGGGTCTGAAGTTTACATACACTCAATTAGTATTTGGTAGCATTGCCTTTAAAATTGCTTAACTTGGGTCAAATGTTTTGGGTAGCCTTCCACAAGCTTCCCACAATAAGTTGGGTGAATTGTGGCTCATTCCTCCTGACAGAGCTGGTGTAACTGAGTCAAGTTAGTCGGCCTCCTGGCTCGCACATGCTTTTCCAGTTCTGCCCACAAATTTTCACTTCCTGACTGATGTCTTGAGATGTTGCTTCAATAGATCCACAAAATTTTCCATCCTCATGATGCCATCTATTTTGTGAAGTGCACCAGTCCCTCCTGCAGCAAAGCACCCCCACAACATGATGCTGCCACCCCCGTGCTTCACGGTTGGGATGGTGTTCTTCGGCTTGCAAGCGTCCCCCTTTTTCCTCCAAACATAACGATGGTCATTATGGCCAAACAGTTCTATTTTTGTTTCATCAGACCAGAGGACATTTCTCCAAAAAGTATGATCTTTGTCGCCATGTGCAGTTGCAAACCGTAGTCTGGCTTTTTAATGGCGGTTTTGGAGCAGTGGCTTCTTTCTTGCTGAGCGGTCTTTCAGATTCTGACGATATAGGACTCGTTTTATTGTGGATATAGATACTTTTGTACCTGTTTCCTCCAGCATCTTCACAGGGCCCTTTGCTGTTGTTCTGGGATTGATTTGCACTTTTCGCACCAAAGCACATTCCTCTCTAGGAGACAGAACATGTCTCCTTCCTGAGCGGTATGATGGCTGCGTGGTCCCATGGTGTTTATACTTATATTGTTTGTACAGATGAACGTGGTACCTTCAGGCGTTTGGAAATTGCTCCCAAGGATGAACCAGACTTGTGGAGGTCTACAATTTATATTATGAGGTCTTGGCTGATTTCTTTGATTTTCCCATGATGTCAAGCAAAGAGGCAATGAGTTTGAAGGTTGGCCTTGAAATACATCCACAGATACACCTCCAATTGACTCAAAGGATCAGAAGCTTCTAAAGCCATGACATCATTTTCTGGAATTTTCCAAGCTGTTTAAAGACACAGTCAACTTAGTGTATGTAAACTTCTGACCCACTGGAATTGTGATACAGTGAATTATAAGTGAAATAATCTGTCTGTAAACAATTGTTGGAACCATGACTTGTGTCATGCACAAAGTAGATGTCCTAACCGACTTGCCAAAACTATAGTTTGTTTGCAAGAAGTTTCAAGACTGATTAGTCATACAAATACTCAATGAAAAGGTCTAAAAGTTGGTCACAACTCTTCTGCTCCTCTCTAAACGGAATCCTGTGTGGGAAGCTAGTGACCTCTAGAGGCCTCCGCTGGTAGTGCACTGAATACCCTGGTATTATATACTGTACTGTACCCAGTCCCTGTGTTACTAACACCCTGGTATTATACACTCAGTGGACAGTTTATTAGGTACAGTTCATTAGGAATCTAGTACCTGGTCAACAACAATGTTCAGATACAATGTGTCGTTCAAACGTTGACCAATTGGTATCAAGGTACCTACAGTAACGTGAGCCAGGAAAACATTCCCCACACCAGTACACCACAAGCCTTGTACCGTTGACACCAGGCAGGACCGGTCCATGGAATCATGCCGCTTACACCAAATCCTGACTCGGGATTCGTCAGACCAGACAATTTTTTTCCACTCCTCAATTGTCCAGTGTTGGTGATGGTGATGGTGATGGCCACTGGAGCCTCTTCTTCTTGTTTTTATCTGAAAGGAACACAGTGAACACCACTGTCGTACTGTGTCGGTATTTGTGACCCACCAGTTATCTTGCAAGGTTCTTTCCATTCTCCTTCGACCTCTCTAATCAACGAGTTGGTTTCTACCCACAGGACTGCTGCTGACTGAATGTTTGTTTGTTTGTCCCACCGTTCTCTGTAAATTGAGACACTGTCGTGCGTGAAAAGCCCAGGAGGCCGTTTCTGAGATACTGGAACCGGTGAGCCTGGCACCGACGATGCCACGCTCAAATTCGCTTAGGTCACTCATTTAGCACGTTTTAACGTTCAATCACACAGTAACTGAATGTCTTGATGCCTGTCTGCCTGCTTTATATAGGAAGCCACGACCACGTGACTCACTGTACCTAATAAACTGGCATACTGAGTGTATAATGTGCTGTACTCAGTCTCTGGCTACTAACTTGCTCGGTCATTGACACTAACGTTGTGTCACTCTAAAACAAAGTTAGACTTGATGAAGCTTCACACAGTACAGTGCCTTGCGAAAGTATTCGCCCCCCTTGAACTTTGCGACCTTTTGCCACATTTCAGGCTTCAAACATAAAGATATAAAACTGTATTTTTTTGTGAAGAATCAACAACAAGTGGGACACAATCATGAAGTGGAACGACATTTATTGGATATTTCAAACTTTTTTAACAAATCAAAAACTGAAAAATTGGGCGTGCAAAATTATTCAGCCCCTTTACTTTCAGTGCAGCAAACTCTCTCCAGAAGTTCAGTGAGGATCTCTGAATGATCCAATGTTGACCTAAATGACTAATGATGATAAATACAATCCACCTGTGTGTAATCAAGTCTCCGTATAAATGCACCTGCACTGTGATAGTCTCAGAGGTCCGTTAAAAGCGCAGAGAGCATCATGAAGAACAAAGAACACACCAGGCAGGTCCGAGATACTGTTGTGAAGAAGTTTAAAGCCGGATTTGGATACAAAAAGATTTCCCAAGCTTTAAACATCCCAAGGAGCACTGTGCAAGCGATAATATTGAAATGGAAGGAGTATCAGACCACTGCAAATCTACCAAGACCTGGCCGTCCCTCTAAACTTTCAGCTCATACAAGGAGAAGACTGATCAGAGATGCAGCCAAGAGGCCCATGATCACTCTGGATGAACTGCAGAGATCTACAGCTGAGGTGGGAGACTCTGTCCATAGGACAACGATCAGTCGTATATTGCACAAATCTGGCCTTTATGGAAGAGTGGCAAGAAGAAAGCCATTTCTTAAAGATATCCACAAAAAGTGTCGGTTAAAGTTTGCCACAAGCCACCTGGGAGACACACCAAACATGTGGAAGAAGGTGCTCTGGTCAGATGAAACCAAAATTGAACTTTTTGGCAACAATACAAAACGTTATGTTTGGCGTAAAAGCAACACCCTGAACACACCATCCCCACTGTCAAACATGGTGGTGGCAGCATCATGGTTTGGGCCTGCTTTTCTTCAGCAGGGACAGGGAAGATGGTTAAAATTGATGGGAAGATGGATGGAGCCAAATACAGGACCATTCTGGAAGAAAACCTAATGGAGTCTGCAAAAGACCTGAGACTGGGACGGAGATTTGTCTTCCAACAAGACAATGATCCAAAACATAAAGCAAAATCTACAATGGAATGGTTCAAAAATAAACATATCCAGGTGTTAGAATGGCCAAGTGAAAGTCCAGACCTGAATCCAATCGAGAATATGTGGAAAGAACTGAAAACTGCTGTTCACAAATGCTCTCCATCCAACCTCACTGAGCTCGAGCTGTTTTGCAAGGAGGAATGGGAAAAAAATTCAGTCTCTCGATGTGCAAAACTGATAGAGACATTCCCCAAGCGACTTACAGCTGTAATCGCAGCAAAAGGTGGCGCTACAAAGTATTAACTTAAGGGGGCTGAATAATTTTGCACGCCCAATTTTTCAGTTTGTGCTTTGTTAAAAAAGTTTGAAATATCCAATAAATGTCGTTCCACTTCATGATTGTTGATTCTTTGTTGTTGATTCTTCACAAAAAAAATAGTTTTATATCTTTATGTTTGAAGCCTGAAATGTGGCAAAAGGTCGCAAAGTTCAAGGGGGGCGAATACTTTCGCAAGGCACTGTATATCATTTAACCCCTAGTCCAATTCAACACAGAGGAATCTCAATCTCACTATTTGGTATCAAATACTTGGGTCTCTGTGATGGAGAGGTAAGGGGGTCTCTGTGATGGAGAGGTCAGGGGGTCTCTGTGACGGAGAGGTCAGGGGGTCTCTGTGACGGAGAGGTCAGGGGGTCTCTGTGACGGAGAGGTCAGGGGGTCTCTGTGATGGAAAGGTCAGGGGGTCTCTGTGATGGAGAGGTCAGGGGGTCTCTGTGACGGAGAGGTCAGGGGGTCTCTGTGACGGAGAGGTCAGGGGGTCTCTGTGATGGAGAGGTCAGGGGGTCTCTGTGATGGAAAGGTCAGGGGGTCTCTGTGATGGAGAGGTCAGGGGGTCTCTGTGACGGAGAGGTCAGGGGGTCTCTGTGACGGAGAGGTCATGGGGTCTTTGGTCTCTATGATGGAGAAGGGTACTGATCTTTTTTTTCTTTTTTTTTAACCTCGAGTGTAGGGGGCAGTATTTTGATGTTTGGATGAAAAACATACCCAAATTAAACTGCCTATTTCTCAGGCCCAGAATATGCATATAATTGTCAGATTAGGATAGAAAACACTCTAAAGTTTCCAAAACTGTCAAAATATTGTCTGTGAGTATAACACAACTGATATTGCAGGCGAAAACCTGAGGAAAATCCAACCCGGAAGTGGCTTCTATTTTGAAAGCTACATGCTCCATAGCCTGCCTTCGCTCCATTTAAAGGGATATCAACCAGATTCCTTTTCCTATTGCTTCCCCATGGTATGAACAGTCTTTAGACATAGTTTCAGGCTTTTATTTTGAAAAATTAGCGAGAAAGATCACATTGAGTCATTGTATGGCTGGGTGCCAGCAGTGTTTTTTATGAGCAATAAAAGCTTGGAGCAGCCATTTTCTCTCTCTCTCCTATTGAAGAAGCTACAGTCCCGGTTGATATATTATCAATTTATATTGTAAAAACAACCTGAGGATTGATTAAAAAACGTTTGAAATGTTTCTACGAAGATTACGGATACTATTTGGAATTTTCGTCTGCCCCGTCGTGACAGCTCGAGCCTGTGGATTTCTGAACATAACGTGCCAAACAAATGGAGGTATTTTGGATATAAAAATAATCTTTACGGAACAAAAGGAACATTTATTGTGTAACTGGGAGTCTCGTGAGTGCAAACATCTGAAGATCATCAAAGGTAAGCGATTTAATTTATTGCTTTTCTGACTTTCGTGACCAATCTACTTGGCTGCTAGCTGTTTGTAATGTTTTGTCTACTGAGAGAGATATCCTTACATAAACGCTTGTTGTGCTTTCGCCAAAAAGCTTGATTGAAATCTGACATGCCAGGTGGATTAACAACAAGCTAAACTGTGCTATATTGCACTATTTTTTTTTGTAATTTAATTTGAATTTGGCGCTCTGCAATTCAGCGGTGGTTGACAGAAATGATCCCGCTAACGGGATGGGTGCATCAAGAACTTTATTTAAATAGGCAAGTCAGTTAAGAACAAATTATTTACAATGACAGCCTCCCAGGGAACAGTGGGTTAAACTACCTTGTTCAGGGGCAGAACAACAGATTTTTACCTTGGCAGTTCGGGGATTCGATCTAGCAGCCTTTCAGTTAGTGGCCTAATGCTCTAACCACTAGGCTACCTGCCTCTAACCACTAGGCTACCTGCCTCTAACCACTAAGCTACCTGCCTCTAACCACTAAGCTACCTGCCTCTAACCACTAGGCTACCTGCCTCTAACCACTAGGCTACCTGCCTCTAACCACTAGGCTACCTGCCTCTAACCACTAGGCTACCTGCCTCTAACCACTAGGCTACCTGCCTCTAACCACTAGGCTACCTGCCTCTAACCACTAGGCTACCTGCCTCTAACCACTAGGCTACCTGCCTCTAACCACTAGGCTACCTGCCTCTAACCACTAGGCTACCTGCCACCCCTCTAAACCACTAGGCTACCTGCCTCTAACCACTAGGCTACCTGCCTCTAACCACTAGGCTACCTGCCTCTAACCACTAGGCTACCTGCCTCTAACCACTAGGCTACCTGCCTCTAACCACTAGGCTACCTGCCTCTAACCACTAGGCTACCTGCCTCTAACCACTAGGCTACCTGCCACCCCTGGTGAATAGTGGTGAATAGTAGAGAATAATAAAATGCGGGCAGTCACAGTGTGATCCAACTAACGAGCATAAAGACAGCTCCAAACGTCTGACAGCAACCAATCAACCATGGCATTCTGTGACCGGGTGCTTGTAAACAACATCTAAATACCAGGTCCAGAACCAGGACCAGACCTAGCACTGGAACCAGGACCCAGCCAACACCCCTCTCCTTTTCCCCTGTTCTCTCCTTCATCCAGGCTAGGATGGTCAACCTGGAGCCTTCATCCTGGACAGGATGGTCAACCTGGAGCCTTCATCCTGGCCAGGATGGTCAACCTGGAGCCTTCATCCTGGCCAGGATGGTCAACCTGGAGCCTTCATCCTGGATAGGATGGTCAACCTGGAGCCTTCATCCTGGCCAGGATGGTCAACCTGGAGCCGTCATCCTGGCCAGGATGGTCAACCTGGAGCCTTCATCCAGGCCAGGATGGTCAACCTGGAGCCTTCATCCTGGATAGGATGGTCAACCTGGAGCCTTCATCCTGGCCAGGATGGTCAACCTGGAGCCTTCATCCTGGCCAGGATGGTCAACCTGGAGCCTTCATCCAGGCCAGGATGGTCAACCTGGAGCCTTCATCCAGGCCAGGATGGTCAACCTGGAGCCTTCATCCAGGCCAGGATGGTCAACCTGGAGCCTTCGCCCTTCACTGGTCCGGCTGGAGGGATAGAGGGCCCACGTCTCCCTCTCTTCCACAGGTTTGAGAGGTGTAAAGAGGGGTAAGAGAGGGAGTGAGCTGTGCTGGATGCAGAGGATGGATGGGCAGGTGGAGGGGTGGAGTGGTGGTATCTGGCTCCTCTCTACCTCTCCTCTTCCTCCTGCCCTGTTCATCCTCCTCTTCATCACTTGTTCTCGATGAGAGACTGGACCTTGTGCACCAGGTCTCTGGCGATCTGAAGGATGTGCTGCACGTCATGACGTTCTGCCCTCTCTGTTACACACACACACACACACAGAGGAAGTCAGCGATATGGTTTTATACACACACACACACACACACACACACACACACACACACACACACACACACACACACACACACAGGAAGTCAGGGAGCTGGTTTTCTACACTATATATCTGTAGTGAACACAGTTTGCCTCCACCTTTGTGCTCCATCCCAACACATTTCACCATGTTCTAGTTGGAGGCTCCTGATTGGTGCAGCGGTCTAAGGCACTGCATCTCAGTGCTAGAGGCGTCACTACAGACCCTGGTTCGTATCCAGGCTGTATCACAACCGGTCGTGAGTGGGAGACGGCGCACAATTGACCCAGCGTCGTCCGGGTTTGGCCTGGTGTAGGCCGTCATTGTAAATAAGAGTTTGTTCTTAAACTGACTTGCCTTGTTAAATTAAATGTTTTTATTTTATCATTACATATTGCACTACTTTTGACCAGAGCCATAGGGCCCATCCCAACACATTTCACTTGGTCTAAAGTAGTGCACTATATAGGGAATAGGGTTCTATAGGGCCCTGGTCTAAAGTAGTGCACTATATATAGGGAATAGGGTTCTATAGGGCCCTGGTCTAAAGTAGTGCACTATATATAGGGAATAGGGTTCTATAGGGCCCTGGTCTAAAGTAGTGCACTATATAGGGAATAGGGTTCTATGGGGCCCTGGTCTAAAGTAGTGCACTATATATAGGGAATAGGGTTCTATAGGGTCCTGGTCTAAAGTAGTGCACTATATATAGGGAATAGGGTTCTATAGGGCCCTGGTCTAAAGTAGTGCTCTGTCTGTCTGTCTGTCTGTCTGTCTGTCTGTCTGTCTGTCTGTCTGTCTGTCTCTGTCTCTGTCTCTGTCTCTGTCTCTGTCTCTGTCAGTCAGTCACCGTTGAAGAAGGTGATGATGTCAGTGAAGTCCATGGTATTGTCTCTGATGATCTCTCTGTAGACCTCTACCAGAGCCAGGGCCAGGAACAGGATGAAGTGCTGAGAGGAGATGTGAGGGGCCACCCAGATCACCTCCCATACTGAGAACACATCCTGGTACAGCAGCTCTGGAGGGGAGAGACACACACACCCACAAACACACACAGAGGAGACACACACACAGAGGACACACACACACACAGAGGACACACACACACACACAGAGGACACACACACAGAGGAGACACACACACAGAGGAGACACAGGACACACAGAGGACACACAGGACACACACACAGAGGAGACACACACACACACACACACAGAAGAGACACACACACACACACACACACACAGAGGACACACACACACACAGAGGAGGCACACACACAGAGGACACACACAGAGGAGACACACACACACACACAGAGGAGACACAGAGGAGACACACACACACACACACACACAGAGGAAACACACACACACACACAGGAAACACACACACACACAGAGGACACACACACACACAGAGGACACACACACACACACACACACACACACACAGAGGACACACACAGACAGAGGACACACACAGACAGAGGACACACACAGACAGAGGACACACACACACACACACAGAAGACACACACACACACACACACAGAGGACACACACACACACACACAGAGGACACACACACACACAGAGGACACACACACACACACAGAGAACACACACACAGAGGAGACACACACACAGAGGAGACACAGGACACACAGAGGACACACAGGACACACACACAGAGGATACACACACACACACACACACACAGAAGAGACACACACACACACACACACACAGAGGAAACATACACACACAGAGGACACACACACACAGGACACACACACACACACACAGGACACACACACACACACACACACAGAGGACACACACAGACAGAGGACACACACAGACAGAGGACACACACACACACACAGAGGACACACACACACACACAGAGGACACACACACAGAGGAGACACACACACAGAGGAGACACAGGACACACAGAGGACACACAGGACACACACACAGAGGAGACACACACACACACACACACAGAGGAGACACACACACACACACACACACACACACACACACACACAGAGGAAACACACACACACACACAGAGGAAACACACACACACACAGAGGACACACACACACACACACACACACAGAGGACACACACACACACACAGAGGGCACACACACACACACACAGAGGACACACACACACAGAGGACACACACACAGAGGACACACACAGACAGGACACACACACACAGAGGACACACACACACACACACACATACATACATACATACATACATACACACACACACACAGAGGACACACACACACACACACACATAGGACACACACACACAGAGGAGACGCACACACACAGAGAGGACACACACACATACACACACACACACAGAGGACACAAACAGTTATTTGCATTGTATTTCAACTCCAATCTGAAATGTCATACAGTGTACCACTGGCTCATATCATATAAAACCACTGGCTCATATCGTATAAAACCACTGGCTCATATCGTATAAAACTACTGGCTCATATCATATAAAACCACTGGCTCATATCGTATAAAACCACTGGCTCATATCATATAAAACCACTGGCTCATATCATATAAAACCACTGGCTCATATCATATAAAACCACTGGCTCATATCATATAAAACCACTGGCTCATATCATTTAAAACCACTGGCTCATATCATATAAAACCACTGGCTCATATCATATAAAACCACTGCCTCATATCATATAAAACCACTGGCTCATATCGTATAAAACCACTGGCTCATATCATATAAAACCACTGGCTCATATCATATCAAACTACCTGCTGAAGACAGAACCAAGGTTGGTAAAACTCCTGGCTCATATCATATAAAACTGAAGACAGAACCAAGGTTGGTAAAACTCCTGGCTCATATCATATAAAACCACTGGCTCATATCGTATAAAACCCCTGGCTCATATCGTATAAAACCACTGGCTCATATCGTATAAAACCACTGGCTCATATCGTATAAAACTCCTGGCTCATATCATATAAAACCACTGGCTCATATCGTATAAAACCACTGGCTCATATCGTATAAAACCACTGGCTCATATCGTATAAAACCACTGGCTCATATCATATAAAACCACTGGCTCATATCGTATAAAACCACTGGCTCATATCGTATAAAACCACTGGCTCATATCATATCAAACTCCCTACTGAAGACAGAACCAAGGTTGGTAAAACTCCTGGCTCATATCGTATAAAACTCCCTACTGAAGACAGAACCAAGGTTGGTAAAACTCCTGGCTCATATCATATCAAACTACCTGCTGAAGACAGAACCAAGGTTGGTAAAACTCCTGGCTCATATCATATAAAACTACCTGCTGAAGACAGAACCAAGGTTGGTAAAACTCCTGGCTCATATCATATAAAACTGAAGACAGAACCAAGGTTGGTAAAACTCCTGGCTCATATCATAGAAAACTCCCTACTGAAGACAGAACCAAGGTTGGTAAAACTCCTGGCTCATATCATAGAAAACTCCCTACTGAAGACAGAACCAAGGTTGGTAAAACTCCTGGCTCATATCATATAAAACTGAAGACAGAACCAAGGTTGGTAAAACTCCTGGCTCATATCATAGAAAACTCCCTACTGAAGACAGAACCAAGGTTGGTAAAACTCCTGGCTCATATCATAGAAAACTCCCTACTGAAGACAGAACCAAGGTTGGTAAAACTCCTGGCTCATATCATATAAAACTCCCTACTGAAGACAGAACCAAGGTTGGTAAAACTCCTGGCTCATTTCATATAAAACTCCCTACTGAAGACAGAACCAAGGTTGGTAAAACTCCTGGGTCATATCATATAAAACTGAAGACAGAACCAAGGTTGGTAAAACTCCTGGCTCATATCATATAAAACCACTGGCTCATATCGTATAAAACCACTGGCTCATATCGTATAAAACCACTGGCTCATATCGTATAAAACCACTGGCTCATATCGTATAAAACCACTGGCTCATATCGTATAAAACCACTGGCTCATATCGTATAAAACTCCTGGCTCATATCATATAAAACTCCCTACTGAAGACAGTACCAAGGTTGGTAAAACTCCTGGCTCATATCATAGAAAACTCCCTACTGAAGACAGAACCAAGGTTGGTAAAACTCCTGGCTCATATCATATAAAACTGAAGACGGAACCAAGGTTGGTAAAACTCCTGGCTCATATCATATAAAACTCCCTACTGAAGACAGAACCAAGGTTGGTAAAACTCCTGGCTCATATCATAGAAAACTCCCTACTGAAGACAGAACTAAGGTTGGTAAAACGCATGGCACTTCACATACAGTTGTAGTCAGAAGTTTATATACACCTTAGCCAAATACATTTAAACTCAAGTTTTTCACAATTCCTGACATTTAATCCTAGTAAAAAGTCCCTGTTTTAGGTCAGTTAGGATCACCACTTTATTTTAAGAATGTGAAATGTCAGAATAATTGTAGATTATGTAGATAATTGTAATTTATTTAATTTCAGCTTTTATTTCTTTCATCACATTCCCAGTGGGTCAGAAGTGTACATACACTTAATTAGTATTTGGTAGCATTGCCTTTAAATTGTTCTCTTGGGTCAAATGTTTTGGGTAGCCTTCCACAAGCTTCCCACAATAAGTTGGGTGAATTTTGGCCCATTCCTCCTGACAGAGCTGATGTAACTGAGTCAGGTTTGTAGGCCTCCTTGCTCGCACACACTTTTTCAGTTCTGCCCACAAATTTTCTCCGTGATTGAGATCAGGGCTTTGTGATGGCGACTCCAATACCTTGACTTTGTTGTCCTTAAGCCATTTTGCCAAAACTTTAGAAGTATGCTTGAGGTCATTATCCATTGGGAAGACCCATTTGCGACCAAGCTTTAACTTCCTGACTGATTTTGCTTCAATATATCCACAAACTTTTCCTGCCTCATGATGCCATCTATTTTGTGAAGTGCACCAGTCCCTCGTGCAGCAAAGCACCCCATAACATGATGCTGCCACCCCCGTGCTTCACGGTTGGGATGGTGTTCTTCGGCTTGCAAGCCTCCCCCTTTATCCTCCAAACATAACAATGGTCATTATGGCCAAACAGTTCATTTTAATTCATCAGACCAGAGGACATTTCTCCAAGAAGTACGATCTTTGTCCCCAAGTGCAGTTGCAAACTGTAGTCTGGCTTTTTTATGGAGATTTTGGAGCAGTGGCTTCTTCCTTGCTGAGCGACCTTTCAGTTTATGTCGATATAGGACTCGTATTACTGTGGATATAGATGCTTTTGTACCTGTTTCCTCCAGCATCTTCTCAGGGTCCTTTGCTGTTGTTCTGGGATTGATTTGCACTTTTCGCACCAAAGTACATTCATCTCTAGGAGACAGAACGTGTCTCCTTCCTGAGCGGTATGACGCCTGGTTACATGGTGTTTATACTTGAGTACTATTGTTTGTACAGATGAACGTGGTACCTTCAGGCATTTGGAAATTGCTCCCAAGGATGAAGCAGTGAGTAATATACTCGGAAGCGGTGGATGGTGTGCACGCCTCCTGAGTCGGACTAGAAGTCCACTCCTTCATCCTCTTGTCCGGCGTCGTCATCTTGGAGCAGCCCCCCCCCCCCCCAGGAGGAATGGAACTGCCTCGGGGAGTTCACACAAAAAGGATCCAATTCAGGGAAGTCAAATTTCTGGTTGAAATGTTGATGAGTGACCGCCAAAAAAGCTTCAAAATCCCCCTCAACAAAATGTAATTAAATGAATGAAAAGTGTTGTTTCTGAAGAATATCATACCTCTTTTGAACTCCAACAGGAACCAGCGGTAGCAGAAATAGAAGTGGGTGGAGTCTCCATTCTGATGCATCAGCTCAAACAGCTCCGAGTCCAGGATCTGATGACGTCATCAAACAGACACCACACCAGAGCGGACCACAGGTTAGGGGTCACGTTAGGATCATTAGAGCGAGCACGCGCGCACTCACACGCACACACAGTCAGGGCGGCAGGTAGCCTAGTGGTTAGAGCGTTGGGCCAGTAACCGAAAGGTTGCTAAATCGAATCCCTGAGCTGACAAGGTCAAAAAATCTGTTGCCCCTAAAACAAGGCAGTTAACTCACTGTTCCTAGGCCGTCATTGTAAAATAATAATTTGTTCTTAACTGACTTGCCCTAGTTAACTAAAGGTTAAATAAAGGTTAACTAAAGGTTAACTAACGGTTAACTAAAGGTTAAATAAAGGTTAAATAAAGGTTAACTAAAGGTTAACTAACGGTTAACTAAAGGTTAAATCAAGGTTAAGTAAATAAACACCAGACCTGTATGAGGGACCTCATATTGGTGAAGTGTGTGTCCATGGCTCCGCCGTTGGGGAAGTTCTGGCTCATCCTCTTCATCAGCTGGGTGAAACAGCTGTACGCCAGGCACTCTGGGGGAGGAAGAAGGGAAGGGAAGGGGGGGGTCAACAAATACTCTGGGGGAGGGAGGAAGGCATGGAGAGGGAGGAAGGCATGGAGAGGGAGGAGGGGGGGTGCGAGGGTCAACATATACTCTGGGGGAGGGAGGAAGGCATGGAGAGGGAGGAGGGGGGGGTGCGAGGCGAGGGTCAACATATACTCTGGGAGAGGGAGGAAGGCATGGAGAGGGAGGAGGGGGGGGGCGAGGCGAGGGTCAACACATACTCTGGGAGAGGGAGGAGGAGGAGGAGGGCGAGGCGAGGGTCAACACATACTCTGGGAGAGGGAGGAGGAGGAGGAGGGCGAGGCGAGGGTCAACACATACTCTGGGAGAGGGAGGAGGAGGGGGGGGCGAGGCGAGGGTCAACACATACTCTGGGAGAGGGAGGAGGAGGGCGGGGCGAGGCGAGGGTCAACACATACTCTGGGAGAGGGAGGAGGAGGAGGAGGAGGGTGAGGCGAGGGTCAACACATACTCTGGGAGAGGGAGGAGGAGGAGGAGGGCGAGGCGAGGGTCAACACATACTCTGGGAGAGGGAGGAGGAGGAGGAGGGCGAGACGAGGGTCAACACATACTCTGGGAGAGGGAGGAAGGCATGGAGAGGGAGGAGGGGGGGGGGGCGAGGCGAGGGTCAACACTCTGGGGGGGAACTGTACGTTTTCTGTATATTGTGACCAAGGTCTAGACACATACATTCCCCTTCACTCACTGATCACTGTGTAATGCAACGGCTAATGGGCAAAAGCTAATTGCAAATGGCTATAATTGCTAATGTATCATTACTAATTGCTAGCTAACAGCTAACGGCAAATGGCTAACAGGCTTCATAGGGCCCTGGTGCAGAGTATAGGGAATAGGGCCCCATTTGGGAGGCAGCCATGTTGACTGAGGTTCCATGTTGACTGAGGTTCCATGTTGACTGAGGTTCCATGTTGACTGAGGTTCCTACCATCGTCCAGGATGACCATGAGAGGAGCCAGCAGGTCACACATCCCCTGGACATAACCCATCTCCAGGTGATCCCACACATAGCTGGGACAGGATGGGGAAACAAAAGGGGGGAAGAGGGGAGAAAGAAGAGGGGTAAGAGGGGGTAAAGAAGAGGGATAAGAGGGGGGAAAGAAGAGGGATAAGAGGGGGGAAAGAAGAGGGGTAAGAGGGGGGAAAGAAGAGGGGTAAGAGGGGGGAAAGAAGAGGGGTAAGAGGGGGAAAGAAGAGGGGTAAGAGGGGGTAAAGAAGAGGGGTAAGAGGGGGTAAAGAAGAGGGGTAAGAGGGGGGAAAGAAGAGGGGTAAGAGGGGGGAAAGAAGAGGGGTAAGAGGGGGGAAAGAAGAGGGGTAAGAGGGGGGAAAGAAGAGGGGTAAGAGGGGGGAAAGAAGAGGGTGGAGGAAGATTGGGGAAAAAGGGGGGAGGAAGAGGGGTAAGAGGGGGAAAAGAAGAGGGGTAAGAGGTGGAGGAAGAGGGGGGGAAAGAGGTGGAGGAAGAGGGGGGGAAAGAGGTGGAGGAAGAAGGAGGAAGAGGGGGAAAAGAAGAGGGGGGAAGAAGGGGGAAGAGGGGGAAAAGAAGAGGGGGGGAAGAAGGGGGAAGAGGGGGAAAAGAAGAGGGGGGGAAGAAGGGGGAAGAGGGGGAAAAGAAGAGGGGGGGAAGAAGGGGGAAGAGGGGGAAAAGAAGAGGGAAACACAAAGAAGAGACGCTGAAAAAGAGTGAAATAATGAGCGATCGAGTGAGCAGATAAAAGTGTGTGTGCGTGCATGTGTTTGTTTACCTGCACATGATGTTGCGTAGTTTCTCCAGGTTAGCGGTCGTAAAGTAGCAGTAGTTACGGTCACAGCGTTGAACATCTTTATTTATCCTGTGGAGGTTCAGAGCCACTGTGTCCAACAGCTCAATCTGCACACACACACATACACACACGCTTCAATTTGATCTGTTTCAGTTCACATAAAGAGTAAATATCAATGCAGTAAAATTGCCTTCAGAGCAGTACCCAGAACAGTACTCAGAACAGTACTCAGAACAGTACCCAGAACAGTACTCAGAACAGTACCCAGAACAGTACTCAGAACAGTACTCAGAACAGTACCCAGCACAGTACCCAGAACAGTACTCAGAACAGTACCCAGAACAGTACTCAGAACAGTACTCAGAACAGTACTCAGAACAGTACCCAGAACAGTACCCAGAACAGTACCCAGAACAGCATCCAGAACAGTACTCAGAACAGTACCCAGAACAGTACTCAGAACAGTACCCAGAACAGTACCCAGAACAGTACTCAGAACAGTACCCAGAACAGTACTCAGAACAGCATCCAGAACAGTACTCAGAACAGTACTCAGAACAGTACCCAGAACAGTACTCAGAACAGTACTCAGAACAGTAATCAGAACCGCATCCAGAACAGTACTCAGAACAGTACTCAGAACAGTACCCAGAACAGCATCCAGAACAGCATCCAGAACAGCATCCAGAACAGCATCCAGAACAGTATTGAGAACAGTACCCAGAACAGTACTCAGAACAGTACTCAGAACAGTACCCAGAACAGTACTCAGAACAGTACTCAGAACAGTACCCAGAACAGTACTCAGAACAGTACTCAGAACAGTACTCAGAACAGTACTTAGAACAGTACTCAGAACCGCATCCAGAACAGTACTCAGAACAGTACTCAGAACAGTACCCAGAATAGTACTCAGAACAGTACCCAGAACAGTACTCAGAACAGCATCCAGAACAGTACCCAGAAAAGTACCCAGAACAGTACCCAGAACAGCATCCAGAACAGCATCCAGAACAGTACCCAGAACAGTACCCAGAACAGTACTCAGAACAGTACCCAGAACAGTACCCAGAACAGTACCCAGAACAGCATCCAGAACAGTACCCAGAACAGCATCCAGAACAGCATCCAGAACAGCACCCAGAACAGCATCCAGAACAGCATCCAGAACAGCACCCAGAACAGTACCCAGAAAAGCATCCAGAACAGCATCCAGAACAGTATCCAGAACAGTACTCAGAACAGTACCCAGAACAGTACTCCCCCCCCCCTTGGGTTGTGCCGTGGCGGAGGTCTTTGTGGGCTATACTCAGCCTTGTCTCAGGATGGTAAGTTGGTGGTTGAAGATATCCCTCTAGTGTTGTGGGGGCTGTGCTTTGGCAAAGTGGGTGGGGTTATATCCTTCCTGTTTGGCCCTGTCCGGGGGTGTCCTCGGATGGGGCCACAGTGTCTCCTGACCCCTCCTGTCTCAGCCTCCAGTATTTATGCTGCAGTAGTTTATGTGTCGGGGGGCTAGGGTCAGTTTGTTATATCTGGAGTACTTCTCCTGTCCTATTCGGTGTCCTGTGTGAATCTAAGTGTGCGTTCTCTAATTCTCTCCTTCTCTCTTTCTCTCTCTCGGAGGACCTGAGCCCTAGGACCATGCCCCAGGACTACCTGACATGATGACTCCTTGCTGTCCCCAGTCCACCTGGCTGTGCTGCTGCTCCAGTTTCAACTGACCTGAGCCATAGGACCATGCCCAAGGAATACCTGACATGATGACTCCTTGCTGTCCCCAGTCCACCTGACTGTGCTGCTGCTCCAGTTTCAACTATTCTGCCTTATTATTATTCGACCATGCTGGTCATTTATGAACATTTGAACATCTTGACCATGTTTTGTTATAATCTCCACCCGGCACAGCCAGAAGAGGACTGGCCACCCCACATAGCCTGGTTCCTCTCTAGGTTTCTTCCTAGGTTTTGGCCTTTCTAGGGAGTTTTTCCTAGCCACCGTGCTTCTACACCTGCATTGCTTGCTGTTTGGGGTTTTAGGCTGGGTTTCTGTACAGCACTTTGAGATATCAGCTGATGTACGAAGGGCTATATAAATACATTTGATTTGATTTGATTACTCAGAACAGTACCCAGAACAGTACTCAGAACAGTACTCAGAACAGTACCCAGAACAGTACCCAGAACAGTACTCAGAACAGTACTCAGAACAGTACCCAGAACAGTACTCAGAACAGTACCCAGAAGAGTACTCAGAACAGTACCCAGAACAGTACCCAGAACAGCATCCAGAACAGTACTCAGAACAGCATCCAGAACAGCATCCAGAACAGTACTCAGAACAGTACCCAGAACAGTACTCAGAACAGTACTCAGAACAGTACTCAGAACAGTACCCAGAACAGTTCTCAGAACAGTACCCAGAACAGTACCCAGAACAGTACTCAGAACAGTACTCAGAACAGCACCCAGAACAGTACTCAGAACAGTACTCAGAACAGTACACAGAACAGTACTCAGAACAGTACTCAGAACAGTACCCAGAACAGCATCCAGAACAGTACCCAGAACAGCATCCAGAACAGTACTCAGAACAGCATCCAGAACAGTACCCAGAACAGTACCCAGAACAGTACCCAGAACAGTACTCAGAACAGTACTCAGAACAGTACCCAGAACAGTACCCAGAACAGTACTCAGAACAGTACTCAGAACAGTACTCAGAACAGTACTCAGAACAGTACCCAGAACAGTACCCAGAACAGTACTCAGAACAGTACTCAGAACAGTACTCAGAACAGCATCCAGAACAGTACTCAGAACAGTACCCAGAACAGTACCCAGAACAGTACTCAGAACAGTACTCAGAACAGTACTCAGAACAGTACCCAGAACAGTACCCAGAACAGTACCCAGAACAGTACTCAGAACAGTACTCAGAACAGTACCCAGAACAGTACCCAGAACAGTACCCAGAACAGTACTCAGAACAGTACTCAGAACAGTACTCAGAACAGCATCCAGAACAGTACTCAGAACAGTACCCAGAACAGTACCCAGAACAGTACTCAGAACAGTACTCAGAACAGTACTCTGAACAGTACCCAGAACAGTACTCAGAACAGTACTCAGAAAAGTACTCAGAACAGTACTCAGAACAGTACGTGTGTGTTTCGATATGCAATTCAATGATGCTCCCTGTGAGTGCAGGGAGTCTTTATTGAGTATCTGTCGCTGTGTGTGTGTGTGTGTGTGTGTGTGTGTGTGTGTGTGTGTGTGTGTGTGTGTGTGTGTGTGTGTGTGTGTGTGTGTGTGTGTGTGTCCAGTACTTACCGTATAGGAGGAGAGTGAAGGCATCCCCTCTGCTCCTCCATTCTCATTGGTCATCAACTTATCCAGCTGACTGCACAGCATCTCCTCACTCAACCAATCCTGTCGCCCCTTCTCCTCCGTCACACTGCACGAGTGTGGCCGAGCCTCCTCCCCTGCTCCCCCCTCCTCCCCTGCTCCCCCTTTCTCCTCCGTGCTCTGTCCATCGTTGATAGAGGAGAGAATCTGAGAGTGCCCGGAGGTGACAGAGTAGTTCCGGGAGGATGGGAGGCCGGAGTCAGGGGAGTCAAACTCCACTAGGGGACGCTCATCAGGAGCTAGTGCCCCACTGACTGTGGGGAGAATCACTGTAGAGTGGCCGGGGGTGTCTCTCCCTCCCCCTCCTGGGGTTTCCTGCCCCCCCGCCCCTGCGTCGGGCTCATCCACTGACATGAACACCTGGCAAGAGGGAGGAGGGAGGAGAAAGCAGGAGGGTTGGGGAGGACGGAGAAGGGCGGAGGAGGAGGGAGGAAGGGGGAGGAGGGAGGAAAAGGAGGGAGAAGGCAGGAGGCTTGAGGAGGACGGAGAAGGGGGGAGGAGGAGGGAGGAAGGGGGGAGAATGCAGAAGACTTGAGGAGGACGGAGAAAGGGCGAGGAGGGAGGATAAGGGGGGAGAAGGCAGGAGGATAAAGAAGGGGCGAGGAGGAGGGAGGAAAGGGAGGGAGAAGGCAGGAGGATTGAGGAGGACGGAGAAGGGGGGAGGAGGAGGGAAGAGGGGTAGAGATGTTGGGGGTTTTATAAACAGCTAAAACAAACAGGAAAACTACCCTTTCTAGTTATGTGTAATGTTTGCACGTGTTTTTATAATGATTTAAAAAATGTACTTTATTCAACCAATCAATCAACCAACCAATCAATCAATCAATCAACCAACCAACCAACCAACCAATCAATCAATCAATCAATCAACCAACCAATTAATCAATCAATTAACCAATCAACCAACCAATTAATCAACCAACCAGGAAACCAACCAATTAATCAATCAATCAACCAACCAACCAATCAATCAATCAATCAACCAACCAATTAATCAATCAATTAACCAATCAACCAACCAATTAATCAACCAACCAGGAAACCAACCAATTAATCAA
>NC_092170.1:41550184-41575184 GCF_045791955.1 Oncorhynchus clarkii lewisi
CCAACCAACCCACCTCATTGCAGAGAGTGGAGTCTCTGTGTCTGAGGACGTGGCTCTCTATACTGCTTCCTGAAGACAGATTAGCAAAGATGGCCGAATGCATCTCTTTCTCTCTCTGCTTGACGATCACCTCGCAGGCCTTCCACTCCTTCATCACCTGCTGGTACCGTGCACCGATCCTCTCATCCATCTACAGACCAACACGGTATGACAAGATGTTTATTATAAATATATTTATGACATTTGGAAACTGAGAGGGGGTTACAGTAAAGTGGGAAGACAGGAAGGAAGAAGTTGAAACAACTATTGAACCCTGTCTCTGGTGGGGTACATGTGGCCAGATCTTAAAACACAGAGACAGAGAGACATACGTATTGTTAGCTACCTGGCTCATGTCCTTCTTGCCCATGCCAAACTTGTAGTGACCCAGCAGGAAGGGCCAGACTTCCTTCCTGATGTCATGCTGTACACCTCCGTAATACACCAGCCACAACAACTCCAACTCCTTATAGTTCTAGAGAAAGAGAGACAATTAATTTTATTTTACCTTTATTTAACCAGATAGGCTAGTTGAGAACAAGTTCTCATTTACAACTGTGACCTGGCCAAGATAAAGCAAAGCAGTTCGACACAATACAACAACACAGAGTTACACATGGAGTAAAACAAACATACAGTCAATAATAAAGTAGAAAAATAAGTCTATATACAATGTGAGCAAATGAGGTGAGATAAGGGAGGTAAAGGCCATGGTGGCGTAGTAAATACAATATAGCAAGTAAAAAACTAGAATGGTAGATTTGCAGTGGAAGAATGTGCAAAGTGGAAATAAAAATAATGGGGAGCAAAATAAATAAATAAATACAGTAGGGGAAGAGGTAGTTGTTTGGGCTAAATTATAGATGGGCTATGTACAGGTGCAGTAATTTGTGAGCTGCTCTGACAACTGAACTCTATCAGAGAAGTAGTTGGTGAACCAGGCGAGGCAATTACTTGAGAAACCAAGGCTATCGAGTCTGCCGATGAGGATGTGGTGGTTGACAGAGTCGAAAGCCTTTGCCAGGTCAATGAATACGGCTGCACAGTAATGTTTCTTATCGGTGGCGGTTAAGATATCGTTTAGGACCTTGAGCGTGGCTGAGGTGCACCCATGACCAGCTCGGAAACCAGATTGCATAGAGGAGAAGGTGCGGTGGGATTTGAAATGGTCGGTAATCTGTTTGTTGACTTGGCTTTTGAAGACTTTAGAAAGGCAGGGTAGGATGGATATAGGTCTGTAGCAGTTTGGGTCTAGAGTGTCCCCCCTTTTGAAGAGGGGGATGACCGCAGCTGCTTTCCAATCTTTGGGACTCTCAGACGACACGAAAGAGGTTGAACAGGCTAGTAATAGGGGTTGCAACAATTTTTGGCAGATAATTTTAGAAAGAGAGGGTCCAGATTGTCTAGCCCGGCTGATTTGTAGGGGTCCAGATTTTGCAGCTCTTTCAGAACATCAGCTGACTGGATTTGGGAGAAGGAGAAATGGGGAAGGCTTGGGTGAGTTGCTGTGGGGGGTGCAGTGCTGTTGACCGGGGTAGGGGTAGCCAGGTGGAAAGCATGGCCAGCCGTAGAAAAATGCTTATTGAAATTTACAATTATAGTGGATTTATCGGTGGTGACAGAGTTTCCTATCCTCAGTGCAGTGGGCAGCTGGGAGGAGGTGTTCTTATTCTCCATGGACTTTACAGTGTCCCAGAACTTTTTTGAGTTTGTGTTGCAGGAAGCAAATTTCCGCTTGAAAAAGCTAGGCTTGGCTTTTCTAACTGCCTGTGTATAATGGTTTCTAACTTCCCTGAAAAGTTGCATATCACCGGGGCTGTTCGATGCTAATGAACGCCATAGGATGTTTTTGTGCTAGTTAAGGGCAGTCAGGTCTGGAGAGAATCAAGAGCTATATTTGTTCCTGGTTCAAAATTTCTTGAATGGGGCATGTTTATTTAAGATGGTTAGGAAGGCATTTAAAACAAAATAACCAGGCATCTTCTACTGACGGGATGAGGTCAATATCCATCCAGGATACCCGGGCCAGGTCAATTAGAAAGAGCTGCTTGCTGAAGTGTTTCAGGGAGAGTTTGACAGTGATGAGTGGAGGTAGTTTGACCGCTGACCCATTACGGATGGGTCAGCGAGGCAATGATCACTGAGATCTTGGTTGAAAACAGCAGAGGTGTATTTAGAGGGCAAGTTGGTCAGGATGATATCTATGAGGGTGCCCGTGTTAAAGGCTTTGGGGTGGTACCTGGTAGGTTCATTGATAATTTGTGTGAGATTGAGGGCATCAAGCTTAGATTGTAGGATGGCTGGGGTGTTAAGGATGTTCCAGTTTAGGTCACTTAGCAGCACGAGCTCTGAAGATAGATGGGGGGCAATCAGTTCACATATGGTGTCCAGAGCACAGCTGGGGACAGAGGGTGGTCTATAGCAGGTGGCAACAGTGAGAGACGTTTTTAGAGAGGTGGAAGTTCAAATTGTTTGGGTACAGACCTGGATAGTAGGACAGAACTCTGCAGGCTATCTCTGCAGTAGATGGCAACCCCGCCCCCATTTGGCCGTTCTATCTTGTCTGAAAATGTTATAGTTAGGGATGGAGATTTCATAGTTTTTGGTGGTCTTCCTAAGCCAGGATTCAGACTCGGCTAGAACATCCGGGTTGGCAGAGTGTGCTAAAGCAGTGAATAAAACAAACTTAGGGAGGAGGCTTCTAATTTTAACATGCATGAAACCAAGGTTATTATGGTTACAGAAGTCATCAAAAGAGAGCGCCTGGGGGATAGGAGTGGAGCTAGGAACTGCAGGGCCTGGATTCACATCTACATCACCAGAGGAACAGAGGAGGAGTGGGATAAGGGTACGGCTAAAAGCTATGAGACAGAACAGTAGAGAGAGAGACCAAGACAATGATTCAGATCAGTAAAGCTGGCATGAACAGCTCAAATAAGCAAAGAGAAACGACAGTCCATCATTAATTTAAGACAAGGTCAGTCAATCCGGAAAATTTCAATAACTTTTAAAGTTTCCTCAAGCGCAGTTGCAAACACCATCAAGCGCTATGGTGAAACTGGCTCTCAAATTCATTAGAGTTAACTGCACCTCCGATTGCAGCCCAAATAAAAGCTTCACAGAGATTAAATAACAGACACATCTCAACATCAACTGTTCAGAGGAGACTGCGTGAATCATGCCTTCAATGGTTGAATTGCAGCAAAGAAATCACTACTAAAGGACGCCAATAAGAAGAAGAGACTAGCTTGGGCCAAGAAACACGAGCAATGGACATTAGACTGGTGGAAATCTGTCCTTTGGTCTGATGAGTCCAAATTTGAGATTTTTGATTCCAACCGCCGTGTCTTTGTGAGACACAGTGTGGGTGAACGGATGATCTCCGAATGTGTGGTTTCCACCGTGAAGCATGGAGGAGGTGTGAGGGTGCTTTGCTGGTGACACTGTCAGTGATTTATTTAGAATTCAAGGCACACTTAACCAGCATGGCTACCACAGTATTCTGCAGCGATACGCCATCCCATCTGGTTTACGTTTAGTGGGACTATCATTTGTTTTTCAACAGGACAATAACAAGGCTAATCTAAAAACAAGGCTCCCTAAATTGTACCAGCATATCGATTGCGCAACCCGGGTTGGCAAAACCCTGGATCATTGTTATTCTAACTTCCGTGACGCATATAAAGCCCTCCCCCGCCCCCCTTCCGGAAAAGCTGACCACGACTCCATTTTGTTGCTCAAAGCCTATAGACAGAAACTAAAACAGGAAGCACCCGTGCTCAGGTCTGTTCAACGCTGGTCCGACCTATAGAATTCCACGCTTCAAGATTGCTTCGATCACGTGGACTGGGATATGTTCCACATAGCGGCGAACAACAACATTGATGAATATGCTTCGGTGAGCGAGTTTATTAGCAAGTGCATCGGTGATGTTGTACCCACAGCGTCTATTAAAACATTCCCCAACCAGAAACCGTGGATTGATGGCAGCATTCGCGCAAAACTGAAAGCGCGAACCACTGCTTTTCAGACACGAGAGGTATGTGGCAGGGTCTACAGTCAATCACGGACTACAAAAGAAAAACCAGCCCCGTCGCGGACCATGATGTCTCGCTCCCAGACAGACTAAACAACTTCTTTGCTCGCTTTGAGGACAATACAGTGGCACTGATACGGCCCGCTACCAAAACCTGCGGGCTCTCCTTCACTGCAGCCAACGTGAGTAAAACATTTAAACGTGTTAACCCTCGCAAGGCTGCAGGCCCAGACGGCATCCCCAGCCGCGTCCTCAGAGCATGCGCAGACCAGCTGGCTGGTGTGTTTACGGACATATTCAATCAATCCTTATCCCAGTCTGCTGTTCCCACATGCTTCAAGAGGGCCAACATTGTTTCTGTGCCCACGAAAGCTAAGGTAACTGAGCTAAATGACTACCGCCTCGTAGCACTCACTTCTGTCATCATGAAGTGCTTTGAGAGACTAGTCAAGGACCATATCACCTCCACCCTAGACCCACTCCAATTCGCATACCGCCCCAACATACCAGCATACCGCCCCGATCCACAGATGACGTAATCTCAATCGCACTCCACACTGCCCTTTCTCACCTGGACAAAAGGAACACCTATGTGAGAATGCGGTTCCTTGACTACAGCTCAGAGTTAAACACCATAGTGCCCACAAAGCTCATCACTAAGCTAAGGACTCTGGGACTAAACACCTCCCTCTGCAACTGGATCCTGGATATCTCTCACAGCTACCCCCAAACCTCTCCTGTCTCTCATAACTTCCCCCAACCCTCTCGTGTCTCTCATAGCTACCCCCAACCTCATGTCTTTCTCGTATCTCTCACAGCTACCCCCAACCCCCTCCGACCTCTCATAGCTACTACCCCACCCCTCTCATGTCTCTCATAGCTACCCCCAACCCTCTCGTGTCTCTCATAGCTACTACCCCCAACCCTCTCGTGTCTCTCATAGCTACTACCCCCAACCCTCTCCTGTCTCTCATAGCTACCCCCAAACCTCTCGTGTCTCTCATAGCTACCCCCAACCCCTCTCCTGTCTCTCATAGCTACCCCCAACCCTCTCCTGTCTCTCATAGCTACCCCCAACCCTCTCCTGTCTCTCATAGCTACCCCCAACCCTCTCCTGTCTCTCATAGCTACCCCCAACTCTCTCATATCTCTCATACCTACCTCCAACCTTCTCGTGTCTCTCATAGCTACCCCCAACCCTCTTGAATGTGATTACTGAGCATAGAGTGATGTTTATGTTGACCCCTTTTAGAGGACAAGCTGCAACATTACACCAGCCACCCACCCAGCCAGCCAGTCAGCCACGCAGCCATCCACCCACCCAGCCATCCACCCACCCAGCCATCCACATAGCCAGCCAGCCAGCTACACAGCCATCCACGCAGCCAGTCAGTCAGCCATCCACCCAGCCATCCACCCAGCCAGTCAGCCAGCCATCCACCCAGCCAGTCAGCCAGCTACACAGCCATCCACATAGCCAGCCACCTAGCCGTCCACGCAGCCAGTCAGTCAGCCAGCCACCCAGCCATCCACCCAGCCACATTGCTAGCCACCCAGCCGTCCATTTAGCCGCCCACCCACCCAGCCAGCCACTAACCCACCTTGCAGTCTTTCTGGTACTTTCTCCACACGTCTCTGCTCAGTCCCCCCGATGCCTCGCAAGGTTTGTCAGGAAGGACAATGTTGTGGCTGACCAGTGCCGACAAGTGGGTACGGACCGTGGACAGATGTCGACAGTAGGCCAGCCCTGGGGGAGGAAGGGAAGGAGGGAGAGAGGGGAGGAGGGAGAGAGGGGAGGAGGGAGAGAGGGGAGGAGGGAGGAGGGAGAGAGGGGAGGAGGGAGCGGGGGAGGAAGGTGGAGGGAGAGAGGGGAGGAGGGAGAGAGCGGGGTAGGGAGGGAGGGAGGGAGGGAGCGGGAGCGGGGCGGAGGGAGCGGGGGGAAAGAGGGAACGGGGTAGAGGGGGAGGGAGGGAGCGGGGTAGGGAGGAAGGGAGGGAGCGGGAGCGGGGCGGAGGGAGCGGGGGGAAAGAGGGAGCGGGGTAGGGGGGGAGGGAGGGAGCGGGGTAGGGAGGAAGGGAGGGAGCGGGGTGGGGTAGGGAGGGAGGGAGGGAGCGGGGGAGGGAGGGAGGGAGGGAGGGAGCGGGAGCGGGGCGGAGGGAGCGGGGGGAAAGAGGGAGCGGGGTGGGGGGGAGGGAGGGAGCGGGGTAGGGGGGGAGGGAGGGAGCGGGGTAGGGAGGGAGGGAGGGAGCGGGGTAGGTAGGGAGGGAGGGAGCGGGGTAGGGAGGGAGCAGGGGAGGGAGGGAGGGAGCGGGGTAGGGAGGGAGGGAGCGGGGTAGGGAGGGAGGGAGCGGGGTAGGGAGGGAGGGAGGGAGCGGGGTAGGGAGGGAGGGAGGGAGCGTTGTAGGGAGGGAGGGACCGGGGTAGGGAGGGAGGGAGGGAGCGGGGTAGGGAGGGAGCGGGGGAGGGAGGGAGGGAGCGGGGTAGGGAGGGAGGGACCGGGGTAGGGAGGGAGGGAGGGAGGGAGCGGGGTAGGGAGGGAGGGAGGGAGGGAGCGGGGTAGAGAGGGAGGGAGCGGGGTAGGGAGGGAGCGGGGGAGGGAGGGAGCGGGGTAGGGAGGGAGCGGGGTAGGGAGGGAGGGAGCGGGGTAGGGAGGGAGCGGGGGAGGGAGGGAGGGAGCGGGGTAGGGAGGGAGCGGGGTAGGGAGGGAGGGAGCGGGGTAGGGAGGGAGGGAGTGGGGTAGGGAGGTAGGGAGCGGGGTAGGGAGGGAGGGAGCGGGGTAGGGAGGGAGGGAGCGGGGGAGGGAGGGAGGGAGCGGGGTAGGGAGGGAGCGGGGTAGGGAGGGAGGGAGGGAGGGAGCGGGGGAGGGAGGGAGGGGGGAGGGAGGGAGGGAGGGAGGGAGGGAGGGAGGGAGGGAGCGGGGTAGGGAGGTAGGGAGGGAGCGGGGGAGGGAGGGAGGGAGCGGGGTAGGGAGGGAGGGAGGGAGCGGGGTAGGGAGGGAGGGAGGGACCGGGGTAGGGAGGGAGGGAGCGGGGTAGGGAGGGAGGGAGACAGGAAGGAAGGAGTGGAGAGAAAGAAAGACAAAAGAAGACAGGAGATCTCTCCCTTTCTGACTAAACAGGGAACTGAGAAACAAACTACTTTGAGAAAAAGAACACAGACAGACTTACATCCGTAGAATGCCCTGGACAAGATCTGCCTTTTCATATTCTTGCACAGCATCTTCAGAGGGATACTGGAAACAGGAAACACACGCACAACGGTGAGATGATGATAGCATGAGTTCAGGTTATCAAATAATGATGTGATGAATCAGGACTCTGTGTGAGTAACGGACTCTGTGTGAGTAACGGACTCTGTGTGAGTAACGGACTCTGTATGTGTGCATGCATGTATGTGTGAATTCGTTAGTTGTGTGAGTCCATGTTCTTGTGTGTGTGTGTGTCCATGTGTGTGTGAGTGTGAGTGTGTGTCCATGTGTGTGTGAGTGTGTGTCCATGTGTGAGTGTGTGTGTGTGTGTGTGTGTATTCTCACCGGTCATGGATGCAGGTGCAGCCTGCAGGGTTTTCCAAGGAGACATTACTGCCCCCTGTGGAGCAACACAGACATGACGACATGTCTGCTGCCTGATGCCATGACGACGGGCTGCCTCCCGTATAGGCTCCCTGGATGTCCATCATCTCCCCATGGTCTGGAGGGGGAGAGAGAATAGGGAGAGGGGGAGATGGGGGGGGGGGGGAGAGAGCGAGAGAGAGGGTGAGATGGGGGGGGGGGGAGAGAGAGAGAGGGTGAGATGGGGGGGGAGAGAGGGAGATGGGGGGGGGGAGAGAGAGAGAGAGGGAGATGGGGGGGGGGGGAGAGAGAGAGAGATGGGGGGGAGAGAGAGAGAGAGAGAGAGAGAGAGAATAGGGAGAGGGGAGATGGGGGGGAGAGAGAGAGAGAATAGGGAGAGGGGAGATGGATGGAGAATGGAGAATGGAGAGAGGGAGAGGGGAGATGGGGGAGAGAGAGAGAGAGGGAGGATGGAGAATGGAGAGAGAGGGGAGATGGGGGGAAATAGGGAGAGAGAGAGGGAGGATGGAGAGAGAGGGAGAGGGGAGATGGAGAGAGAGGGAGAATGAAGAGAGGGAGAGAGAGATGGAGATGGGAGATGGAGAGAGATGGAGAATGAAGAGAGGGGAGATGGAGAGAGATGGAGAATGAAGAGAGAGGGAGAGGGGAGATGGAGAGAGGGAGGATGGAGAGAGGGAGGATGGAGAGAGGGAGAGGGGAGGATGGAGAGAGAGGATGGAGAGAGGGAGAATGAAGAGAGAGGGAGAGGGAGGATGGAGAGAGGGAGGGTGGAGAGAGGGGGAGAGAGAGAGGGAGGGGGGAGAGGGGAGATGGGGGGGGAAATAGGGAGAGAGAGAGGGAGGATGGAGAGTGATGGAGAGAGAGGGAGAGGGGAGATGGAGAGAGAGGGAGAATGAAGAGAGAGGGAGAGAGAGAGAGATGGGAGATGGAGAGAGATGGGAGATGGAGAGAGATGGAGAGAGGGAGGATGGAGAGAGGGAGGATGGAGAGAGAGGGAGAGGGGAGAATGGAGAGAGAGAGGATGGAGAGAGGGAGAATGGAGAGGGAGAGGGAGGATGGAGAGAGGGAGGATGGAGAGAGGGAGGATGGAGAGAGGGAGGATGGAGAGAGGGAGGATGGAGAGAGGGGGAGAGGGGAGAATGGAGAGAGAAGGAGAATAGAGAGAGAGAGAGAGAGAGATGGATGGACAGAGAAGGGAGAGAGTAACGATGGAGAGAGAGAGAAATGGGAAGTACAACAGCGAGAAAGGAGATCAAACAATAAGTAGGGACAGAAAAGATTAAAGGTGCTCTGAGACACTAAACTAATCTAGCTAACATCCCTTGGCTACAATGGCATTATCTGTTACTGTACATGACATCAATTCATTAAGGTAGAGAGAGATTTCTCTCTTTATCGATTTCAGATTCATGTGTTTAAAAAAAGAAATTGCTTTTTTCAAATATTGTATTTGTCATTTTGCTCAAATACAGTTGAAGTCGGAAGTTTACAGTTTTCACTTAGGTTGGAGTCATTAAAACTCGTTTTTCAACCACTCCTCAAATTGGTTGTTAACAAACTATAGTTTTGTCAAGTCGGTTAGGACATCTACTTTGTGCACGACACAAGTCATTGTTCCAACAATTGTTTACAGACAGATTATTTCACTTATAATTCACTGTGTCACAATTCCAGTGGGTCAGAAGTTTACATACACTAAGTTGACTGTGCCTTTAAACAGCTTGGAAAATTCCAGAAAATGATGTCATGGCTTTAGAAGCTTCTGATAGGCTAATTGACATTATTTGAGTCAATTGGAGGTGTACCTGTGGATGTATTTCAAGGTCTACATTCAAACTCAGTGCCTCTTTGCCTGACATCACGGAAAAATCAAAAGAAATCAGCCAAAATCTCAGAAAAAAAATTGTAGACCTCCACAAGTCTCGTTCATCCTTGGGAGCAATTTCCAAACGCCTGAAGGTACCACGTTCATCTGTACAAACAATAGTACACAAGTATAAACACCATGGGACCACGCAACCGTCATACCGCTCAGGAAGAAGACGCGTTCTGTCTTCTAGAGATGAACGTACTTTGGTGAGAAAAGTGAAAATCAATCCCAGAACAACAGCAAAGGACCTTGTGAAGATGCTGGAGGAGACAGGTACAAAAGTATCTATATCCACAGTAATACGAGTCCTATATCAACATAACCTGAAAGGCCGCTCAGCAAGGAAGGAGCCACTGCTCCAAAACCGCCATAAAAATCGTACATTCTGGAGAAATGTTCTCTGGTCTGATGAAACAAAAATAGAACTGTTTGGCCATAATGACCATTGTTATGTTTGGAGGATAAAGGGGGAGGCTTGCAAGCCGAAGAACACCATCCCAACCATGAAGCACGAGGGTGGCAGCATCATGTTGTGGGGGTGCTTTGCTGAAGGAGGGACTGGTGCACTTCACAAAATAGATGGCATCATGAGGCAGGAAAATTATGTGGACATATTGAAGCAACATCTCAAGACATCAGTTAAAGCTTGGTCGCAAATGGGTCTTCCAAATGGACAATGACCCCAAGCATACTTCCAAAGTTGTGGCAAAATGGCTTAAGGACAACAAAGTCAAGGTATTGGAGTGGCCATCACAAAGCCCTGACCTCAATCCTATAGAACATTTGTGGGCAGAACTGAAAAAGCATGTGTGAGCAAGGAGGCCTACAAACCTGACTCAGTTACACCAGCTCTGTCAGGAGGAACGGGCCAAAATACACCCAACTTATTGTGGGAAGCTTGTGGAAGGCTACCCAAAACGTTTGACCCAAGTTAAACAATTTAAAGGCAATGCTACCAAATACTAATTGAGTGTATGTACACTTCTGACCCAGTGGGAATGTGATGAAAGAAATAAAAGTTGAAATAAATCATTCTCTACTATTATTCTGACATTTCACATTCTTAAAATAAAGTGGTGACCCTAACTGACCTAAAACAGGGAATTTTTACTAAGATTAAATGTCAGGAATTGTGAAAAACTGAGTTTAAATGTAGTTGGCTAAGGTGTATGTAAACTTCCGACTTCCACTGTAGATGAGGTATACATTTATGTATGTGATTGTCCGTAAGTGAGTCAGACAGGCATCATAAAACACATATTATACTGAGAATAAACAAAAACATGGAAATGAATAGGAAGCGAGAGTTTTGGAAACCAACGGAAGGAAGCGAGCAGACAGAGCAGAGCATGCTGGGGCAGAGAGAAGACAACATGGAGAACAGACCAGCTCCACAAGAGCCAAAAAAACATTAGGAGAGGAGAGAAGACCAAGAGGAGAGGAGAGCGGGAGAGGAGAAGACCAGGAGGAGACGAGAGCGGGAGTGGAGAAGACCAAGAGGAGAGGAGGCCAGGAGGAGAGGAGAAGGACCAGGAGGAGAGGAGAGGGGGAGTGGAGAAGACCAAGAGGAGAGGAGGCCAGGAGGAGAGGAGAAGGACCAGGAGGAGAGGAGAGCGGGAGAGGAGAAGGCCAGGAGGAGAGCATGAGAGGAGAAGGCCAGGAGGAGAGGAGAGTGGGAGAGGAGAAGGACCAGGAGGAGAGGAGAGCGGGAGAGGAGAAGGCCAGGAGGAGAGCGTGAGAGGAGAAGGCCAGGAGGAGAGGAGAGTGGGAGAGGAGAAGGACCAGGAGGAGAGGAGAGTGTGAGAGGAGGCCAGGAGGAGAGGAGAGCGGGAGAGGAGAAGGCCAGGAGGAGATGCGAGTGTGAGAGGAGAAGGCCAGGAGGAGAGCGTGAGAGGAGAAGGCCAGGAGGAGAGCGTGAGAGGAGAAGGCCAGGAGGAGAGGAGAGTGGGAGAGGAGAAGGACCAGGAGGAGAGGAGAGGAGAAGGACCAGGAGGAGAGGAGAGTGGGAGAGGAGAAGGACCAGGAGGAGAGAGACAGGGCAGGAGGAGAGAAGGACCAGGAGGAGAGGAGAAGGCCAGGAGGAGAGGAGAGGGCCAGGAGGAGAGGAGAGGGCCAGGAGGAGAGGAGAGGGCCAGGAGGAGAGGAGAGGGCCAGGAGGAGAGAAGGACAGGAGGAGAGGAGAGGGACAGGAGGAGAAGGCCAGGAGGAGAGGAGAGGAGAAGGACCAGGAGGAGAGGAGAGTGGGAGAGGAGAAGGACCAGGAGGAGAGAGACAGGGCAGGAGGAGAGAAGGACCAGGAGGAGAGGAGAAGGCCAGGAGGAGAGGAGAGGGCTAGGAGGAGAGGAGAGGGCCAGGAGGAGAGAAGGACAGGAGGAGAGGAGAGGGACAGGAGGAGAAGGCCAGGAGGAGAGGAGAGGAGAAGGACCAGGAGGAGAGAGACAGGGCAGCGGGGATCTCAGGCCATGCAGGAAGCATAAAGCCAGAACATAACAACAGAAAAGCTCCTCTAAAACTAAAAGGATGAGGGTAAACCAAAAGTATAAAGAATCAGAAAAATGTAAACATTAAAGAAATGCTCTTCACCTTAATTCTTCAGGATGGAGCTGATGATCTGTTATAAATATGAGTAGCTGCTCTTTGACTGTTCAGCAGAAAAACCATGAAATTAAAATGATAAAACATAACATGCTGCCTGGACAGGAGACCTCGCATTCACACTCCCGAGAAAAGGTATTTTTTTGGGGGCCAAATTGAATTCAGTTCAACAGGTTCAACAGGAAGTGACTTTAGGGTTTTTGGTAATGCAAGCCCTTGACATAACGATACTGTGACAGGGTAGGAACCAAAGTGTAACAGGGTAGGAAACCAAATTGTAACAGGGTAGGAAACCAACGTATAACAGGGTAGGAACCAACGTGGAACAGGGTAGGAACCAACGTGTAACAGGGTAGGAACCAACGTGGAACAGGGTAGGAACCAACGTGTGACAGGGTAGGAACCAACGTGGAACAGGGTAGGAACCAAAGTGTAACAGGGTAGGAACCAACGTGGAACAGGGTAGGAACCAACGTGGAACAGGGTAGGAACCAACGTGGGACAGGGTAGGAACCAAAGTGGAACAGGGTAGGAACCAACGTGGAACAGGGTAGGAACCAACGTGGAACAGGGTAGGAACCAACGTGGAACAGGGTAGGAACCAACGTGGAACAGGGTAGGAACCAACGTGGAACAGGGTAGGAACCAATGTGGAACAGGGTAGGAACCAAAGTGTAACAGGGTAGGAACCAAAGTTTGACAGGGTAGGAACCAAAGTGTGACAGGGTAGGAACCAAAGTGTAACAGGGTAGGAACCAAAGTGTGACAGGGTAGGAACCAAAGTGTAACAGGGTAGGAACCAAAGTGTGACAGGGTAGGAACCAACATGTAACAGGGTAGGAACCAACGTGTAACAGGGTAGGAACCAACGTGGAACAGGGTAGGAACCAAAGTGTGACAGGGTAGGAACCAACATGTAACAGGGTAGGAACCAACGTGTGACAGGGTAGGAACCAACGTGGAACAGGGTAGGACGCAAAGTTTGACAGGGTAGGAACCAAAGTGTAACAGGGTAGGAACCAAAGTGTAACAGGGTAGGAACCAATGTGGAACAGGGTAGGAACCAAAGTGTGACAGGGTAGGAACCAAAGTGTAACAGGGTAGGAGCCAAAGTGTAACAGGGTAGGAACCAACGTGGAACAGGGTAGGAACCAACGTGGAACAGGGTAGGAACCAAAGTGTGACAGGGTAGGAACCAAAGTGTGACAGGGTAGGAACCAAAGTTTTGTCGATGTCTCTACTACTGCGGAACCCCACAGGACCTAGCCGTCACAATGGAAGGGACGAGGGCACGACCTGGGTTAGTGAAGAATTACAGTGAACAGCATCGCAGAAAAAACGACTGCACTAACAGAGGAAGAGGACAGAACTAAATCAGAGCAAAGAAAGAAAGAAAGAAAGAAAGAAATGATATATATACACATTTTTTTAACACATTCTATTAAAACAAAATGAAACTGGTTGCTACATATCTCACATGCAAATTCGTCAGGCATGCTGCAGTGAACATAAATGAAGACAACGGAGCCAGAACAAAAACTAGACAGCAAAGAGAAGGGTATAGTGAAGGGTATAGTGAAGGGTATAGTGAAGGGTATAGTGAAGGGTATAGTGAAGGGTATAGTGAAGGGTATAGTGAAGGGTATAGTGAAGGGTATAGTGAAGGGTATAGTGAAGGGTATAGTGAAGGGTATAGTGAAGGGTATAGTGAACCAAACCAAAAGTGCAAAAAGAAAAACAGAGTCAATTATCAAAGCATTTATTTGTGTCCCAGAACCCAACAGTGCTGAGAGGAGAGGACCATCATACTGGGACTAACATGGTACTGCCCCACTGAGAGGAGAGGATCATCATACTGGGACCAACATGGTACTGCCCCACTGAGAGGAGAGGACCATCATACTGGGACCAACATGGTACTGCCCCACTGAGAGGAGAGGACCATCATACTGGGACCAACATGGTACTGCCCCACTGAGAGGAGAGGACCATCATACTGGGACCAACATGGTACTGCCCCACTGAGAGGAGAGGACCATCATACTGGGACCAACATGGTACTGCCCCACTGAGAGGAGAGGACCATCATACTGGGACCGACATGGTACTGCCCCACTGAGAGGAGAGGACCATCATACTGGGACCGACATGGTACTGCCCCACTGAGAGGAGAGGACAATCATACTGGGACCAACATGGTACTGCCCCACTGAGAGGAGAGGACCATCATACTGGGACCAACATGGTACTGCCCCACTGAGAGGAGAGGACCATAATACTGGGACCAACATGGTACTGCCCCACTGAGAGGAGAGGACCATCATACTGGGACCAACATGGTACTGCCCCACTGAGAGGAGAGGACCATCATACTGGGACCAACATGGTACTGCCCCACTGAGAGGAGAGGACCATCATACTGGGACCAACATGGTACTGCCCCACTGAGAGGAGAGGACCATCATACTGGGACCGACATGGTACTGCCCCACTGAGAGGAGAGGACCATCATACTGGGACCGACATGGTACTGCTACACTGAGAGGAGAGGACCATAATACTGGGACTAACATGGTACTGCCCCACTGAGAGGAGAGGACCATAATACTGGGACTAACATGGTACTACCCCACTGAGAGGAGAGGACCATCATACTGCGACCAACATGGTACTGCCCCAATGAGGGGAGAGGACCATCATACTGGGACCAACATGGTACTGCCCCACTGAGAGGACCATCATACTGGGACCAACATGGTACTGCCCCACTGAGAGGACCATCATACTGGGACTAACATGGTACTGCCCCACTGAGAGGACCATCAGAACTGGGACTAACATGGTACTGCCTCACTGAGAGGAGAGGACCATCAGAACTGGGACCAACATGGTACTGCCCCACTGAGAGGAGAGGGCCATCATACTGGGACCAACATGGTACTGCCCCACTGAGAGGAGAGGACCATCATACTGGGACCAACATGGCACTGCCCCACTGAGAGGAGAGGACCATCATACTGGGACCGACATGGTACTGCTACACTGAGAGGAGAGGACCATCATACTGGGACCAACATGGTACTGCCCCACTGAGAGGAGAGGACCATCAGAACTGGGACCAACATGGTACTGCCCCACTGAGAGGAGAGGACCATCAGAACTGGGACCAACATGGTACTGCCCCACTGAGAGGAGAGGACCATCAGAACTGGGACCAACATGGTACTGCCCCACTGAGAGGACCATCAGAACTGGGACTAACATGGTACTGCCCCACTGAGAGGAGAGGACCATAATACTGGGACCAACATGGTACTGCCCCACTGAGAGGAGAGGACCATAATACTGGGACCAACATGGTACTGCCCCACTGAGAGGAGAGGGCCATCAGAACTGGGACCAACATGGTACTGCCCCACTGAGAGGAGAGGACCATCATACTGGGACTAACATGGTACTGCCCCACTGAGAGGAGAGGACCATCAGAACTGGGACCAACATGGTACTGCCCCATTGAGAGGAGAGGAGAGGACCATCATACTGGGACCAACATGGTACTGCCCCACTGAGAGGAGAGGACCATCAGAACTGGGACTAACATGGTACTGCCCCACTGAGAGGACCATCAGAACTGGGACCAACATGGTACTGCCCCACTGAGAGGAGAGGACCATCAGAACTGGGACCAACATGGTACTACCCCACTGAGAGGAGAGGACCATCAGAACTGGGACCAACATGGTACTGCCCCACTGAGAGGAGAGGACCATCAGAACTGGGACCAACATGGTACTACCCCACTGAGAGGAGAGGACCATCAGAACTGGGACTAGAGTACCATTTTTTTTTTTGATTACTGTCCTAACAACAACAACAACAAAATACTTAAAGGCATAATTCTGTCCTTGAAACTTTACATTGAAATAGTGTAGAATTCCATTCATTACTATGGAGGACTGTTTCCTACTGGGGAGTATCAAAATGGCCGATCGGTGGCTTCAAAACCTCTCAATGGCCAATACACCACATTCTGCAATCTAGGGTTTATATTCGGAAAGTTTTCAGATCCTTTGACTTTTTCCACATTTAGTCACATATCAGCCTTATTCTAAAATGTATTAAATTGATGAGGGGGGAAAAACAATCGTCACAGAGAACCCTATAATGACAAAATAAAAACTGTTTTTTAGAAAATGTTGCTAATTTACTACAAATAAAAAACTGAAATATGACATTTACATAAGTATTCAAACCCTTTACTCAGTACTTTGTTGAAGCACCTTTGGCAGCGATTACAGCCTTGAGTCTTCCTGGGGTATGACGCTACAAGCTTGGCACGCCTGTATTTGGGGAGTTTCTCCCATTATTCTCTGCAGATCCTCTCAAGCTCTGTCAGGTTGGATGGGGAGTGTTGCTGCACAGCTATTTTTCAGGTCTCTCCAGAGATGTTCAATCGGGTTCAAGTCTGGGCTCTGGCTTGGCCACTCAAGGACATTCAGAGACTTGTCCCGAAGCCACTCTGGCGTTGTCTTGGCTGTGTGCTTAGGGTGGTTGCCCTGTTGGAAGGTGAACCTTCGCCCCAGTCAGGTCCTGAGCGCTCTGCAGCAGGTTTTCATCAAGGATCTCCCTGTACTTTGCTCCGTTCATCTTCCCTTGATCCTGACTAGTCTCCCAGTCCCTGCCACTGAAAAACATCCCCACAGCATGATGCTGCCACCACCATGCTTCACCGTAGGGATGGTGCCAGGTTTCCTCCAGATGTGACGCTCGGCATTCAGGCCAAAGAATTCAATCTTGTTTTCATCAGACCAGAGAATCTTGTTTCTCATGGTCTGAGTCCTTTAGGTGCCTTATGGCAAACTTCAAGCAGGCTGTCATGTGCCTTTAACTGAGGAGTGGCTTCCGTCTGGCCACTCTACCATAAAGGCGTGATTTTTGGAGTGCTGTAGATATGGTTGTCCTTCTGGAAGGTTCGCCCATCTCCACAGAGGAACTCTAGAACTCTGTCAGAGTGACCATCGGAGTCTTGGTCACCTCAGTGATCAAGGCCCTTCTCCCCCGATTTCCCAGGCAGCCAGCTCTAGGAAGAGTCTTGGTGGTTCCAAACTTCTTCCATTTAAGAATGTTGGAGGCCACTGTGTTCCTGGGGACCTTCAATGCTGAAGAAATGTTTTGGTACCCTTCCCCAGATCTGTACCTCAACACAATCCTGTCTCGGAGCTCTACGGACTATTCCTTCCACCTCACGGCTTGGTTTTTGCTCTGACATGCACTGTCAACTGTGGGACCTTATATAGACAGGTGTGTGCCTTTCCAAATCATGTCCAAATCCATGTAATTTACCACAGGTGAACTCCAATCAAGTTGTAGAAACATCTCAAGGATGATCATTGGAAACAGGATGCACCTGAACTCAATTATGAGTCTCATAGAAAAGGGTCAGAATATCTTTCTGTTTAAACAGTTTAATACATTTGCAAAAATGTCAAAAAAAAAACCTGTTTTTGCTTTGTCATTTTTGGGGGTATTGTGTGTAGACTGCTGACATCCATTTTAGATTAAGACTGTAACGTAACAACATGTGCAAAAAGTCTGAATACTTTCCGAATGCACTGTCCAGTAGTACATCGATGCGTAGAGCCTTTTACCCTGGCAATTTAATGAATGGTTCTGTCTCTATGGTATGATCTACAGAAGTACAAGCAGTCCGCTGATTCAAGGTTCCTACAGGGGAATGTTGACGCCAATGCTGAATGAAGGGTGCTTCAGGTAACTAGGCTACGGTATGAATCACTTACATCGGATTGGCTTCATGTTCGTCTCCCCCTCCTCCCATTTCTGTCCTTCCTCTCTCTCTCTCCCTCTCTTTTCCTCTCCTTCTCTCCCCCCCCCCCCCTCCCCCCGGTCTCTAGTTTTGTCATTTTGTATTAAAGAGAGAGCGTATACTCCACAGCCATCCTCTCTCCCCTCTCTAACTCTCCCAAGCAGCCAACCATACACGCTCTAACCTACCCTGCACGGTTGGATAAGGCCATGGGGACAAAGAGACACACAGAGGTTTAGATGGGAGGGATGGACCAGGAGGTGAATTGTGGGTAGTGAAGTTTGTAAGGGGGTGGGGGTGGGGTGTCAGATGATAGATAAAAACCTTTCATGACATTAGGATCTGTGAGGTTCCGCCAACAGATCATTGAGATCATAGCCTGGAGTCTATCCTCTTCCTCTTCATCATCATCCAGCGAGGGAGCACGGCTGCCCGTGGTGTGGTGGTAGTTTATGGTCACTGCTATATAACCAGGTAATAATACACACAGATCACACAGTTAAATATATTACACAGCGCCATCTACAGGCCTGGTGGTGTGGTGGTAGTTTATGGTCACTGCTTACAGTCTCTACAGCTTACAGTCTCTATAGCTTACAGTCTCTATATCTTACAGCCTCTACAGTTTACAGCCTCTACAGTTTACAGTCTCTACAGTTTACAGCCTCTACAGTTTACAGTCTTTACAGTTTACAGCCTCTACAGTTTACAGTCGCTACAGTTTACAGTCTCTACAGTTTACAGTCTCTACAGCTTACAGTCTCTATAGCTTACAGTCTCTATATCTTACAGCCTCTACAGTTTACAGCCTCTACAGTTTACAGTCTCTACAGTTTACAGTCTCTACAGCTTACAGTCTCTACAGCTTAAAGTCTCTATAGCTTACAGCCTCTACAGTTTACAGCCTCTACAGTTTACAGCCTCTACAGTTTACAGTCTCTACAGCTTACAGTCTCTACAGCTTACAGTCTCTACAGTTTACAGTCTCTACAGTTTACAGTCTCTACAGTGTGTGTGTGTGTGTGTGTGTGTGTGTGTGTGTGTGTGTGTGTGTGTGTGTGTGTGTGTGTGTGTGTGTGTGTGTGTGTGTGTGTGTGTATTGGAAGGAGGGGGTAACTCACTGGAGTCGTGGTGGTGTCCAGGATAGACGATACGGAACACATAGTCAGCTGCAGTCTGCTCCTCTCCCTCCTGATCTACCAGCCTGACTGTGCTGGTCCTCTTCCTTACCTTAGGAAACACCTTACCCTAGAATATACACACACACACACACACACACACACACACACACACACACACACACACACACACATACATACATACATACATACATACATACATACACACATACATACACACATACATACATACACACATACACACATACACACATACATACATACATACATACATACACATTATACACTGTCGCAGGAGTCGGCAACAATTTATAGTTTATGTATACTAGATCACTGTATTTATGGTTTTGCTGTGTGACTCAGTTGGTAGAGCATGGTGCTTGTAATGCCGGGGTAGTGGGTTCGATTCCCAGGACCACCCGTACGTAAAACATATACTGCATGGCTGTAAGTCGCTTTGGACAAGTGTCTGCGAAATGACACATATTATATATATTATAATTACAGTGCCTTGCGAAAGTATTCGGCCCCCTTGAACTTTGCGACCTTTTGCCACATTTCAGGCTTCAAACATAAAGATATAAAACTGTATTTTTTTGTGAAGAATCAACAACAAGTGGGACACAATCATGAAGTGGAACGACATTTATTGGATATTTCAAACTTTTTTAACAAATCAAAAACTTAAAAATTGGGCGTATATATATACTATATATGATATATATAGCACAGCCAGAGCCCTGCAAAATGACCTCCAGCAGGCCACAAATGTGCATGTGTCTGCTCAAACGGTCAGAAACAGACTCCATGAGGGTGGTATGAGGGCCCGACGTCCACAGGTAGGGGTTGTGCTTACAGCCCAACACCGTGCAAGACATTTGGCATTTGCCAGAGAACACCAAGATTGGCAAATTCGCCACTGGCGCCCTGTGCTCTTCACAGATGAAAGCAGGTTCACACTGAGCACATGTGACAGACGTGACAGAGTCTGGAGACACCGTGGGGAACGTTCTGCTGCCTGCAACATCCTCCAGCATGACCAGTTTGGCGGTGGGTCAGTCATGGTGTAGGGTGGCATTTCTTTGGGGGGCCGCACAGCCCTCCATGTGCTTGCCAGAGGTAGCCTGTCTGCCATTAGGTACCGAGACTAGATCCTCAGACCCCTTGTGAGACCATATGCTGGTGCGGTTGGCCCTGGGTTCCTCCTAATGCAAGACAATGCTAGACCTCATGTGGCTGGAGTGTGTCAGCAGTTCCTGCAAGAGGAAGGCATTGATGCTATGGACTGGCCCGCCCGTTCCCCAGACCTGAATCCAATTGAGCACATCTGGGACATCATGTCTCGCTCCATCCACCAACGCCACGTTGCACCACAGACTGTCCAGTAGTTGGCAGATGCTTTAGTCCAGGTCTGGGAGGAGATCCCTCAGGAGACCATCCGCCACCTCATCAGGAGCATGCGCAGGCGTTGTAGGGAGGTCATACAGGCACGTGGAGGCCACACACACTACTGAGCCTCATTTTGACTTGTTTTAAGGACATTACATCAAAGTTGGATCAGCCTGTAGTGGGGTTTTCCACTTTAATTTTGAGTGTGACTCAAAATCCAGACCTCCATGGGTTGATAAATTTGATTTCCATTGATAATTTTTGTGTGATTTTGTTGTCAGCACATTCAACTATGTAAAGAAAAAAGTATTTAATAAGAATATTTCATTCATTCAGATCTAGGATGTGTTATTTTAGTGTTCCCTTTATTTTTTTGAGCATTATATTATAATTATTATATTATATATTATATTATAATTATTATTATATATATATTATATTCTAACTACTATATTATATTATAATTATAGTTATTATATTATATTATTTATATTATATATATTATCATTTTTATTATATTATATATATTATACTATAATTATTAAATTATATATATTTTAATTATTATAGTCGTAGGTGTAGGCTGTCTTACTATCCAGGTCTGTGCCCAAACAATTCGAGCTTCTACTTTTAAAAATCCACCTTTCCAGAAACAAGTTTCTCACCATTGCCGCTGTTATAGACCACCCTCTGCCCCCAGCTGTGCCCTGGACACAATATGTGAACTGATTGCCCCCCATATATCTTCAGAGTTCGTAATGTTAGGCGAGCTAAACTGGGACATTCTTAACACCCCAGCCATCCTACAATCTAAGATAGATGCCCTCAATCTCACACAAATCATCTTAGGAACCTACCAGGTACAACCCTAAATCCGTAACCATGGGCACCCTCATAGATATCATCCTGACCAACCTACCCTCTAAATACACCTCTGCTGTCTTCAACCAGGATCTCAGCAATCACTGCCTCATTGCCTGCGTGCGTAATGGGTCCGTGGTCAAACAACCACCCCTCATCACTGTCAAACGCTCCCTAAAACACTTCTGCGAGCAGGCCTTTCTAATCGACCTGGCCCGGGTATCCTGGAAGGATATTGACCTCCTCCCGTCAGTAGAGAATGCCTAGTTATTATGTAAAAGTGATTTCCTCTCCATCTTAAATAAGCCCCATTAAGCAAATGTAGAACTAAGAACAGATATAGCCCTTGGTTCACCCCAGACTTGACTGCCCTTGACCAGCACAAAAACATCCTGTGGCGTTCTGCATTAGCATCGAATAGCCCCCATGATATGCAACTTCTCAGGGAAGTCAGGAACCAATATACTCAGTCACTTAGGAAAGCTAAGGCTAGCTTTTTCAAACAGAAATTTGCTTCCTGTAGCACTTATTCTCCATGGACTTTAGTGTCTACATTTTTGGGGAATAAGATAACCTCCTCCCAGCTGCACTGAGGATATGAAACATTGATAAATCTACAATAATCGATCATTTCAATAAGCCATTTTTTACGGCTGGCCACCTGGCTACGCCTACCCGGCCAACATCTCAGTTAGGAAAATTTCAATAAGCATTTTTCTACGGCTGGCTTTCCACCTGCCAATCCCTACCCCAGTCAACAGCCCTGCACCCCCTGCAGAAACCCCCCCCCCCCCCCCCCCCCCCCCACTTCTCCTTCACCCAAATCCAGACAGCTGAAATCTGGATCCCTACAAATCAGCTGGGCTAGACAATCTGGATCCTCTCTTCCTAAAATTACCCGTTGAAATTGTTCCCTGTTCAACCTCTCTTTCGTATTGTTTGAGATCCCCAAAGATTGGAAAGCTGCCGCGGTGATCCCCCTCTTCAAAGGGGGAGACACTCTAGACCCAAACTGTTACAGACCTATATCCATCCTACCCTGCCTATCTAAAGTCTTCGAAAGCCAAGTTAATAAACAGATCACCGACCATTTCGAATCCCACCGTACCTTCTCCGCTATGCAATCTGGTTTACGAGCTGGTCATGGGTGCACCTCAGCCACGCTCAAGGTCCTAAACGATATCATAACCGCCATCGATAATAGACAGTACTGTGCAGCCGTATTCCTTGACATGGCCAAGGCTTTCGACTGTCAATCACCACATTCTTATCAACAGACTCAACAGCCTTGGTTTCTTTAATGACTGCCTCGCCTGGTTCACTAACTACTTCTCAGATAGAGTTCAGTGGGTCAAATCAGAGGGCCTGTTGTCCGAACCTCTGGCAATCTCTATGGGGGTGCCACAGGGTTCAATTCTCGGGCCGACTCTCTTCTCTGTATATATGAAGGATGTCGCTCTTGCTGCTGGTGATTTTCTTATCCACCTCTACACAGACGACACCATTCTGTATACATCTGGCCCTTCTTTGGACACTGTGCTAACAAACCTCCAAACGAGCTTCAACCCCATACAACTCTCCTTCCGTGGCCTCCAACTGCTTTTAAATTCTAGTAAAACTAAATGCATGCTCTTCAACAGATTGCTGCCTGCACCCTCCCGCCCGACTAGCATCACTACTCTGGACGGTTCTGACTTAGAAAATGTGGACAACTACAAATACTTAGGTGTCTGGTTAGACTGTAAACTCTCCTTCCAGACTCACATTAAGCATCTCCAATCCAAAATTAAATCTAGAATTGGCTTCCTATTCCGCAACAAAAGCCTCCTTCACTCATGCTGCCAAGCATACCCTCGTAAAACTGACTATCCTTCCGATCCTCGACTTTGGCGATGTCATTTACAAAATAGCCCCCAACACTTTACTCAGCAAACTGGATGTAGTCTATCACAGTGCAATCCGTATTGTCACCAAAGCTCCATATACCACCCACCACTGCGACCTGTATGCTCTCGTTGGCTGGCCCTCACTACATATCCGTCGCCAAACCCACTGGCTCCAGGTCATCTACAAGTCTTTGCTAGGTAAAGTCCCGCCTTATCGCAGCTCGCTGGTCACCATAGCATCACCCACCCATGGCACGCGCTCCAGCAGGTATATCTCACTGGTCATCCCCAAAGCCAACACTTCCTTTGGTCGCCTTTCCTTCTAATCTTTCCTTCTAGTCTGCTGCCAATGACTGGAACGAATTGCAAAAATCACTGAAGCTGGAGTCTTATATCTCCCTCTAACTTTAAGCATCAGATGTCAGAGCAGCTAACTGCTTGACTGTCACATCTGTAAATAACACACCCAACTACCTCATCCCCATGTTATTACTTACCCTCTTGCTCTTTTGCACCCCAGTATTTCTACTTGCACATCATCATCTGCACATCTATTACTCCAGTGTTAATGCTACATTGTAATTATTTCAACTCAATGGCCTATTTATTGCCTTACCTCCCTACTCGTCTACATTTGCACACACTGTACATAGATTTTTCTATTGTGTTATTGACTGTACGTTTGTTTATGTGTAACTCTGTGTTTTTTGTCACACTGCTTTGCTTTATCTTGGCCAGGTCGCAGTTGTAAATGAGAACTTGTTCTCAACTGGCCTACCTGGTTAAATAAAGGTGTTCTGAACTGGCCTACCTGGTTAAATAAAGGAGAAATAAAAAATAAATAATGGTCATCCCTTTACCTTTCTGTGACCAGAGTGGTGTTAAATCTGTTCTGGAGTCAGGTCTTAGTAACACGCACTTACTACTTAACTGACGTCTCTCTTTATATAGTATTGTACTACATCTGTCTGAGGCCAGTTTTTAATAGCAATCACCTCTATAGTATTATATCTGTTCTGAGACCAGGTCTTACCTTGCCTCTCTTGCTCCAGAGTGGTGGCTCTATAGTATCAGATCTGTTCTGAGACCAGGTCTTACCTTGCCTCTCTGGCTCCAGAGTGGTGGCTCTATAGTATCAGATCTGTTCTGAGACCAGGTCTTACCTTGCCTCTCTGGCTCCAGAGTGGAGGCTCCAGATGACCGCGGGGCAGCAGGCCCGTCTCCAGGCAGGACAGGAAGGCCAGGAGGTGGCCGCCGGGGGGGAAGTGGAGTGGGGGGTGCTGGATACCATCCTGACTAACCAGAACCAAAGTCCCACCACAGTCCGCTGCGTGTGTGTGTGTGTGGGGGGGGGGGGGGGAATAATATTAATAATTTGAGAGGAGCAGTATAAAGGGAGTCACTAAGGTAAATGAGGAAACTTGAGCAGCTATATCCTCCATCCTCCTGCCCTCCGCCCGTCTGCCCTCCCCCCTTCTGCCCTCCGCCCGTCTGCCCTCCACCCTTCTGCCCTCCGCCCTCCACCCTTCTGCCCTCCGCCCGTCTGCCCTCCCACCCGTCTGCCCTCCGCCCCTCCCGCCCTTCTGTCCTGCTGCCCTCCCGCCGTTCTGCCCTCCGCCCTTCTGCCCTCCCGCCCTTCTGCCCTCCGCCCTTCTGTCCTTCCGCCCTTCTGTCCTTCCGCCCTTCTGTCCTCTGCCCTTCTGCCCTCCCGCCCTTCTGTCCTCTGCCCTCCGCCCTATTCCCTATGGGCCCTGGTCAAATAGCACCCTATTCCCTATGGGCCCTGGTCA